>NC_139515.1:71876682-71928676 GCF_947247035.1 Vipera ursinii
GGGGTCTCTAACATTACAGAGGCTCATCAGCTACCTTGTCTGAAGATCTGGAAAATCAATCAAGTTTCCAGTGCTTTTCAGAGCATTATCAGGGTGAGAGACACACAGATCCCCGGGGAGAAGATACGATTCCAGAGGGCAAGCATTGTGACAGAGCAAAGAACAGTTTAAGGATAGGATGACTGTAGGGCAACTGAAAATATTAATCTCTATGCAGTAGTCTTAATCAGTTGTTTTGTTATAAATCAAACAAATCAAATTCATAATGCACAAATATTTTACATATCATCAAGTATAATCTTTTCAGTGTACCCTCTAGATAAGGATATTCTTATTTATCTTTGTGATTTACATTCCTAAGGCCACCCACTCATCAACAACTCTAGGCAGCTTACAAGAATTAAAAACACACAAAAACCAATATATTAAAATACCTAACTAAAGATGGTTATGCCTGAGGAAGAAAAGCTCTTAATTATAAATATAAATAGCTATGACAGCATATGCATGCCCCATCTGAACCTAGGGCCAGGGGAAAGAGCCAAGAGTTCTTTTTCTCTCATTTTTTCATAATAATTTTATGAATGTTTACAGTACAAAGATAAAAACTAATATAAAGTAAGTAACAAAGATAAAAATCTAATAGAAACTATGGTGGAAAAGGCAAGTTTCCAAGAGTCTCTTGAAGGACAGCAGAGTTGGGACCATCTGGGCTGAAGAATGACTGCAGCTGCCATAACAGAGAACAATGAGTCCACGGTCCCAAATGTTGGCACTGCTTATTAGACAGGAACCTAACCAAGCCAACTTGATATCCACAGATATCAAATTTCAGACTTGGGCTATAGAACTAGATATTATCAGAGCTGGTAGCCTTCATCAGTTAAATAGCCAGAGAAGACACAAAATAGAGCACTCCATTTTGAGCAAACCACTTAGTCTTAAGAAGCCTTTCATTGAAGCTTTTATGTTTTTGTATGTTCTTGTAGTTTTTCTTCCTAGATCCTCTGATGGTGGTCTCAAAATCTTTCTCTTAATAAGGCAGACTTTCAATTTAGAAGTTGGGTCTTCAAGGAATCAAGGATAAACAGTCTACGGTTATAGCAGAACCCCAACTCACAACAGTCCTAGCCAGTAATGGCATCTGTAATATCTGATAGGGGGGGGGGGCAAGGAACCCTATCCTTCTTTTACATGCAGTCTGAAATAATAACAGAATAACAGAGTTGTAAGGGACCTTTGAGGTCTTCTAGTCCAACTCCCTGCTCAAGAGGAGATCCTATACAATTTCAGACAAGTGCTTCTCTCCTTGATTAGTTTCCATCCATTGTTTTTTGTCCTGCCTTCTGGTGCTTTGGAAAATAGATTGAGGTCCTCTTCTTTGTGGCAGCCCCTCAAATATTGGAACAACTGCTATCACGTTACCCCCAGTCCTTCTTTTCACTAGACTAGACAACCCAATTCCTGCAACTGTTCTTCACATGTTTTAGCCTCTAGCTCCCTAATCATATTTGTTGCTCTTTTCTGTACTCTTCCCAGAGTCTCAACATCTTTTTTATAATATGATGACCAAAACTGGATGCAGAGAAGAGAACTTCACATGTTATCTTCTTCACTGTAGAAAATCAGAGAAATGAGCTGAAGGGAATATGCAAGGAATATTATAGAAGAAAAGAGGGCTGAAATATTCCTTAAGTCTGGAAAAACAAGAGAATATTTAGCAGACAGGATCCTTCCTCATTCATTGGGATATAAGTGGGAGGAGATAGTTTTACTTTGAACTGGAAAACAGACATGCCATATTGATTTAATACTGAATGAGATATTGGAATCTGCCTTCCATCTGTAAATGTACATCATCCCATTCTGACAGTTTATACAGGTGAAACTCAAAAAATTAGAATATCATGCAAAGGTTAATTTATTTCACTAATGCAACTTAAAAGGGGAAACTAATATATGAGATAGACTCATTACATGCAAAGCAAGATAGTTCAAGCTGTGATTTGTCATAATTGTGATGATTATGGTGTACAGCTCATGAAACCCCAAATCCACAATCTCAGTAAATTAGAATATTACATGCAATCAATAAAACAAGGAGTGTACATAGAACAATATCGGACCTCTGGAAAGTATAAGCATGCATATGTACTCAGTACTTGGTCTGGGCCCCTTTTGCAGCAATTACTGCCTCAATGCGGCGTGGCATGGAAGCTATCAGCCTGTGGCACTGCTGAGGTGTCATGGAAGACCAGGATGCTTCAATAGCGGCCTTCAGCTCTTCTGCATTGTTCGGTCTCATGTCTCTCATCTTTCTCTAGGCAATGCCTCATAGATTCTCTATGGGGTTCAGGTCAGGCGAGTTTGCTGGTCAATCAAGCACAGTAATCCCATGGTCATTGAACCAGGTTTTGATGCTTTTGGCAGTGTGGGCAGGTGCCAAGTCCTGCTGGAAAATGAAGTCAGCATCCCCATGAAGCTTGTCTGCAGAAGGAAGCATGAAGTGCTCCAAAATCTCCTGGTAGACGACTGCATTGACCCTGGACTTAATGAAGCACAGTGGACCAACACCAGCAGATGACATGGCTCCCCAAATCAACACAGACTGTGGAAACTTCACACTGGACTTCAAGCATCTTGCAGTGTGTGCCTCTCCATTCTTCCTCCAGACTCTGGGTCCTTGGTTTCCAAATGAGATGCAAAAGTTGCTCTCATCAGAAAAGAGGACTTTGGACCACTGAGCAACAGACCAGGTCTGTTTTTCTTTAGCCCAGGTAAGATGCTTCTGACATTGTTTGTTGTTCAGGAGTGGCTTGACAAGAGGAATACGACATTTGAAACCCATGTCCAGGATCTGTCTGTGTGTGGTGGCTCTTGATGCACTGACTCCAGCCTCAGTCCATTCCTTGTGAAAGTCCCCAACACTTTTGAATGGCCTTTTCCTGACAATCCTCTCCAGACTGCGGTCATCCCTGCTTTTTGTGCACCTTTTTTCCACACTTTTCCCTTCCACATAACTTTCTATTAATGTGCTTTGATACAGCACTTTGGGAACATCCAACTTCTTTTGCAATTAGCTTTTGAGGCTTTCCCTCCTTATGGAGGGTGTCAATGATGGTTTTCTGCACAACTGTCAGGTCAGCAGTCTTCCCCATGATTGTGATTCCTACCGAACCAGACTGAGAGTCCATTTAACGGCTCAGGAACCCTTTGCAGGTGTTATGGCTTAATTAGCTGATTAGAGTGGGACAGTTTGAGCCTACAATATTGCACCTTTTCACAATATTCTAATTTTCTGGGATTGTGGATTTGGGGTTTTCATGAGCTGTAAGCCATAATCATCACAATTATGAAAAATCACGGCTTGAACTATCTTTCTTTGCATGTAATGAGTCTATCTCGTATATTAGTTTCCCCTTTTAAGCTGCATTGCTGAAATAAATGAACTTTTGCACAATATTCTAATTTTTCGAGTTTCACCTGTAATCCCTTCATTGTTCCTTCTAGTCTGAATCAGGATTACATGCTTTAGTGAACGGAGGTCAAACTCACCGCATCACTTGTTGTGACATATCGTGACTGTTTTTGCATTGCCAGAGCTGGTGTGGGTGCGGCCACCATATGATGCAATTGGCCTGCGAGCTGGCAGTTTGACACCCCTGCTTTAGCGTCTTGATGAGTTGGTGGCAAGACATATATAGCTATCAAAAATAAAGCCTTGAGCTATCAAAGTAGAATCATTTACGAAGGAAATGGTTAAGATCCTCTCATGACAACATGTCCTTCTAGCAACTGTTTACTGAAGGGGTGAATACCCATTAGACCTCAATGTTTACCATGGAAAAGACAGCTTGCTGATAAAATCTGAAGTGTTTTTTTGCCTGCATTTGCTCCTTGCCCTCAATGAAAGATGCCAAATCATTTGTGTAGCATAACAAAGCAATCTGATTCAAGCAGTGCTCAAAACACTGTGGTTCTGCATTATTTATTAGATTTATATCCTTATTTTCATTTAAGAGTTTAAGGCAAACTGTATGTTGTCCTTCCTTCTCTTGGCAATAAAAGTCTTGTGAAAATAGGCTGCAGTGGGATAAAGGAACTGACCTGAAGTCATTTAGTGAACTTTCATGCCAGTGAATGGGTTATAGTCAGGGGGGTCTCTCTAGAACCAGTTCAATACCTGAACCACTAATAAGAGATAAAATAACACAGACCACTTTTGCCATACAGATGTAAGTGATGTAAGTGATCTCAACCCATATTATATTCTGTCTTTTTTAACCTTTGGATGATACATGGTCTCTCTTTTTCAATAAACAAACAAACCACCGATGATTAGATTAGCAGGACATGTTTTATAAACCAAAATGGTTATCTTTACATCTTAGCATAGTAAGTGTAAAAATAGTAAAAATCTGTCATTTTTATCATGTTGCAGGTGGTACTACCAAAACACTGCAAGTGCTGAAAAGTTCTGACGTTTGTTTGTGTGTGTGTGTATGTGACTGTGCATATGTATGTGTATAGGTATAGGTATCACCCACGTGTATCTATCCAGATTTAATTGTGTATGCTTAAAAAGTGAGCATCTCTGTTTTTCACCATTTACAAAGTCTGCAGAATTGCCACTTCAGAGAGAAAATCAACATAAACAAATTTCAAGCATTCGTTGCTGCATTTGTAATTGAAGATGCAGCAGTTGGGGAATTGTTGAGAAATTTAATCTAACATGTTCAGCTTTACTATGTAATTACCTTCCCCAAACTATGTTAAAAACCTAAGCAATCAAAAGAGATTATTGTCTTAAGTATATGTTTATGAACCTAAATTGTAATACAATCAAAGGGAAGTACTTTTGTGCAAATGTGCTCTTTATCTTTCTAAAATATTTCTGCAAACCTCCAGAAAACAGTTTTCTAGGGTTCATACATTTGTTAATTTGCAGGCCTTCATCCAAATTTTATGAAGGGGATTTTCTTTCTATTTTCTTAAAACAATTGCTAAAACTAATGCATCTGGTATTTGCCTCTATCAGAAGCTGACTAAAGAAACTTTGCTCCAAGGGTCCCTTTCAAAAATAAAGTTGATTGTTTACCTATTGGTGGGGAATGAGCTAATGATTACAATAAGCAAAGAAAGGACACAAAGTGTAGTTTTTGCATTGCAAATAAGAACAAGGCCAGGTCAGAGGTGATTTCTTTTGCCAGTTTGACTGTGGTTACGTCTACATTAAGCATAAGATCACAAAATTTTAGAACCTAAAATTGGCATTGCAGCCAGAGGGGCTTGGTTTGTGTCCCATGAGAACAGAATGTGCAACTTAGCACATTTGACAGGACATCTTACAAAAAATTCCAAGGAGAAGTCAAGAGATTTAAAAAAAAACACCTCCAAGTTGGGCGAAAGGAAGTCTCAAAAGAGAGATATGGAAATAAAATCTGCATAAACATCCTTAAGCGTAATCTACAGCTGAGCACTGTATAAAAAAATAAAGACAACCCAGCTGAAACATATTTCCAAAAGCTGTACCTCACCAAGTGTTATTGCAAGAATGTGTTATTCTACTAGAACACTGCATTGCAGAGATATCAGTGGTGCAACAAAAAACAACAGCAAGAACTTCAGTGTGGTCCAAATGTTCCAAGAGAGTGTGCATATTTTCCAAAATATTGTATAGTCCATTCGTAAACCATTCTCTTATAATTTACTCACTTTCTGCCTTGATGTACTGACTGTTCCCTTCAAATATCATGCAGCTACACCATAAAATAAAATGTAGTACAGAGAAGAACCTTTGACATCTCAAGATAGGGCTCAGGGGAAAAAAATCCACTTAATTTTATGGAGACATGCCGCCCATCTGTAATGACAACATTTTGGAAGTGGTTGACATAGTATTTGTTTAACCATGGCTTGTTGACAATGACATTCCTTGATTCTGGGGTTCATGTATCACAATGAGAAATAAACTATGCTCTACAATGGCTATACACTAAACCAGTGGTTCTCAACCTTTTCTTCACCATGGACCCTCTTTAAATACCTTTTGTGGCCACAGACCATGGCCATGGACCATCAAGACTTAAGATTTAAATCATAACATTTATTTAAGCCTTCACAAACATTGTGGCCCCCAGGGGTCCATGGACCACAGGTGGAAAACCACTGCACTGAACTAAACAACATAATGGCTTAGCACAATGTATGAACTTAAGTCAGCTTTAGACAGCTTCTAGCTGATGAGTAGAAAGTGCTCTTTCACAGGCTTTAGTGATTCCTAATTAAAACACTCACACCTTGCTTTTGAAAAAAAAAGTTGTGAAGCTTGAATGTAGCCTAAAGGAACGATAAACATCTGAATGCCAAAGCTGGTCTGAAAGAAATGCCTTTGTAAAGGCATAAGAAGGATTAGCTGTCAAATGTACTGTTTACATTTGGGATAACCAGTGCAATGCATTGGTTAATGCATTGTAGGGATGTCAGAAGTCATGAAACAGTACAGTATCACTTCCTTATTGTTCCTGTAGATCTTAGTGTTCCCTGAACAGAACTGTATGATTGTTTAAAATTATCTTCCACCTGACAATTACTTTCTAAAAGCACAATGTAAGAATGCCTTTCATCCATAATAAAAATCAGACAATTCTTGCTTTCAGAATTGCACATCACTGACAGAAAGACAGATGGGAAAGAAATAGGACATCTCATTCATGTGATGGCCAGCTATGATGGGAAAAGGCTATTCAAATGTGCCCAGATGATAGCATAGTTCCATGGTTATTTTTTTCACACAGCAGTAGGTTTCTATCTCCCCCTCACAAATAGGAGTATTGCCAATGTGATCTGATCTAATTCATACTTCTCAGATGAGAATTTAGCTATCCATACATCAACATTTCTGCATCATCTTAAAATGGGCAAACTGGAATAGAACAGATTTGTTTAGTACTCATGTGAAAGTGATATGGCTAAATATAGATTGATTCAACCATTCTTAATTTATGTATCATTTCGCTGACAATTTGACCTTTCTGTTAGTATTTTTATGGCTTCAGTATAAATTGGCATTGTGAATAGGGATAGCAATCCTATAGCTGTCTACTGAGAAAATCAGTAGAGAAGGAGCCGTGGTGGCACATTGGTTAGAATGCCAGTACTGCAGGCTAATTCAGCTCACTGCCAGGAATTTGATCCACACCAGCTTAAGGTTGACTCAGCCTTCCATCCTTCCGAGGTTGGTAAAATGAGGACCCAGATTGTTGACAGCAATATGCTGACTCTGTAAACTGCTTAGGAAGGTCTGTTAAGCACTGTGAAGTGTTATATAGGTCTAAGAACTATTGCTATCATCCCTCTGAGTTTAATAGGAAATACACCTTGAAGGCCTAAGAGATTAACTCACTGCCCTCCCTTAACTCGGTGCCCAACGGTTCTAATTAACTGAGATGCTTTGATGGCCTATGAAACAGTGATTCCCTGTTTAGAGAATCACTCTAGATTATGCTGGATGGTGGCTTGAAGACACACAAATGATGCTATATTTTGGGACAGCTGTATAAGGAGCAAGAGCAATAATAAGGTGCAAAGGGCAAAGCTTTGTCAATCACATATTGTCTGGATTCTTCTAAGCCTTTGATTAGGAGGCTAGGGATGTCCTACTAAAAGAGGAGCTGGGGCAAAAACCTAATTTGGTTTAATTCATGCTTATATTTAATTGAAATTAAATATGTACTTAATATTTTTTTCCTTCAGAAATTAGAGTTTGATCTCAAATTTTAATAATTACAATAATTATTAATTAAGCAATATTAAATTATTTAGTAATTAAATAATAATCAAATTATTAAAGCTGTAATGACTTTTAATTCTTAATAATGAATGTCAATATGCTTATAATCATTTTTTAAAATAATGATTGCTTTTATATTGTGTTTTTATTGACAGCTTTACTCTACTCAGAGTCACTTTCTGTGAGATGGGCGGTTACATCAATTTGACCAATAACTAAATTTTTAGTGAGAATTGCATATGGCTCTGAGAATCAGGTGATATTCCTATGCCTAGGTTAATCAGTGTATATAAGTCTAATTGCTATTGTTCTAAGGCCGTGTTTCTTAAGTTGAGCAAATTTAAGATGTATGAACTTCAACTCCCAGAATTCCCCAGCAAGCGGGGAGTTGAAGTCTGTGTATCCTGAAGCTTCCAAAACTGAGAAAGATGCTGCCCAATAATTAGCATTTCAAAAAGATCCCTTTGCTATCCTGCTTAACATAAAAGGAAAAGATAGCTCTTCCCTGCTGAAGCTACATGGGTGACACCAATTTGCCAACATTTGTGACATACTAACATCACCAATTCCATAAATTACAGACTTAGACAGGGATGGGCAACTGTTTCTGGGAGTTGAAGTCCATAGGTCATAAAAGGGCCATAGTAGCCCACAGTGAGAAGAGGTAAGCAAATATCTTACAACACAGTTTTGTAAATATCTTCTTAGAATTAAGTTCCTTTGAATTCAATTGAATAATTGCCAGTAGGATTGCAAATTTTACAATTCAGTACATACCTATAGGATGTATCAGAAATAACATCCTAAGAAAATACATACTGAAGTACAAGCTAAAATTCACCCGACATCAAAACAAACCATTTCTAAAAGTAAAACATATGCTGAATTTCAATAGTACTTTTGTTCTAGTCCTCAAATAGAGCTGCCTTTTGGATGGACAGAATGTCAAGAAAGGGGAAAAGAAAACTTTTCTGAGAGTGAGTCATAGTTTTCCCCCTTTATTTTACGGAAAATAAAAAGCATACCCTTAGGTGAAAACTATAATAGTTTAGTGGGGGAAAATGTAATTTTTTTTTCAGAGAAGACCTTTAGTTCATTCTTCCTCTTTGTTCCTTTTTTAAACACCTTAAGAATTCAGAAAAATTCTTCCTCCAGTTAACCTGAATATATCTTTTTTTTTTATTGTCCATATACAGCTAATGGCATCAGAATGGCTTAGAACAGTCTTTTTCAACCTTAGCAGCTTTAAAATGGGGGAACTCCAGCCTAAAAGAGCCCCCCGCCCTGATTAGACTACATAGCTGGTAAGAGACAGAAGAATGCAGGGAGCTCCTAGCTCAGACAAGATGTAGGGCAAGGAAAACCAGAATACCTTTAAAATCCATATAAACAATGTTAGATGATAAAGCAACCTATTCCCAACATCTTGTACAAACACTTGTATTTCATGAAGCTGAACATATCGGTAGGTGTTTAAGGTATTTTGCTAGCTCAGATGATAGTGCTTAGAACTGGAAATAATGATTCTCTTCATAAAAAAAACTAATAATACTTACAGAAAAGTGAGATACACATTCCCAGGAGCCCTAGAAAAGTGGAGCATGAAGTCTAGATATGGATTACAAATAGCTGGCAAATGTTGGGTTGAAGAGATTAATGAATAAAGAGGCTCCAAGAGATTAATAGCAACGAATTGTCAGTAATGACATGGATAGCATTGGGAGGGCTGTTTTATAACATGGTAATGATTCCCAGACTATGCTTTCCAAATGTATTAGGATCACAAGTCCAAAATTCCAAGGCTGGAAGTAATATTGTCTGGAGAATTCACGAGGATTGTTTTATTTAAATTTATATTTGTGTTTGACTGTATAATGAGTTTTAGTACTATTGTATATCATTGATTGCATGGCCTTGGTAAATACCATTCACTAAATATATAAATGAGGATTGTAAACTTTTAGTACATCTGTAAGGCAACAGGTAATCTGGTCAAGTATGAAAATTGTACAATTTTCAAGGTAACAGTTTTTACTCATTTCTCTTTAAACAGGAAGCAAAACTGTTTACAATTTTGGAGATAACTAACAAGATAGAAATAGCATTTAATAATGAAAAGGATTGAAGCCAAGACCCATTTTTAGTATAGGTGCATACCAATTCATCATTAAGAAGGAAACAAATTAAAATTTACAGAATATGTCTTTAGAATCATTGTAGACTCAAGATCCTGTTGGGTTACTTGCCTATCAGAAACTTGAATAGCAATAAAACAAAAGCAAAAGTCTGATGAACAGAGTATTCTTGTTTTGAAAATTAAAATCTAGTAGCATAACAAATAACCTGGTGAATTTCAGAGGCACTTTCATAGTATAGAACAAATGTCCAAAACAGATCTTAAGTTAATTCTAAAAAGACTGCAACTGGATTCCTACATATTACTAGAATTCTTTTGAAACAAAACTATGCTCTGTTTTTAAAATGAGGTGGATATTTGAGAAGACTTCCCATTGTTATTCTACTGGAAGGAAATAGGATCTTTGGAATTCTGTATGTTATTGAACTACATCTTCTAGAAACTATGTTATTGAACTACATCTTCTAGAAACTTGAAGCAATGTGGCTAATGATGAATGATGTTGCAAATAAAAGTTCAGCAACATCTACAGTGACAGAGATTTTCTCTGACTTGCTTCATTCCCAGCCCTCTCAGTTGATTAAAGTAAAAACAATACCCATGACCACCCCATGATTGCTCACTGTTTATTTATAGAACCACGAAGGAAAGACTCTTAAAGATCATCTGGTCCAGAATCTTCTTGTTGTTGTTGTTAGTTGCAAAGTCATGTCTGACCCATCGCGACTCCATGGACAATGTTCCTCCAGGCCTTCCTGTCCTCTACCATCTTCTGGAGTCCATCTAGGCTCACGCCTACTGCTTCAGTGACTCCATCCAGCCACCTCATTCTCTGTCGTCCCCTTCTTCTCTTGCCCTCAATCTTTCCCAGCATTAGGCTCTTCTCCAGTGAGTCCTTCCTTCTCATTAGGTGGCCAAAGTATTTGAGTTTCAACTTCAGGATCTGGCCTTCTAAAGAGCAGTCAGAGTTGATCTCCTCTAGGGTCTAGAGTCTACTAGTACATTTCTAAGAAAGAGTCCTCCAGATTCTCTAGTAAAATAAAACTCTTGATGTGGAAGAAAGTTCCACCAATTAATACTTTCATATTGTTAAAAAGTATATCCTGAATTCTTAGTCCAAACCTATTTTCTTGAAGCTTTCACCCACTGATTTTGATCCTGCTCTGTGATAGGAAGATGGGAAGTAATTTCCTTTTTACTATTTTTTTTTTAAAAAACAGCCTAGTGTTAATAGTGAACAACATGTTTTTAACACTCTATCATTCTCGGTAACCTAGCATTAATAATGAATAATATGGGAGCCAGTAAAGCTCTTTTAGAAATGCATATTATGCCTGCCTGGCCTTGAAAGCTTCATTTCTCACCATACTTTCTGTCCTTTCTGTCCTTTCCCTTGTATGTTCTACCTTTTTAGAAGAGGCGCAGTAGCACAGTGGCTTAATGATGCTGGAGAAGGTCTGTGCTCCAGTGGTTCGAGTCCTAGCACCACGTGGCAGAGTGCACTCCCATTACTTGCCTCCGCTTCTGCAAGTAGATAAATAGATACCACTTTGGTGGGAAAGATGGTGGCATTTCATGCGGCCAGTCAGACTCCTGCCAGTGCTGGACTGGCCCGGATGTGATGCCCAACTGCAAGGAGACATGGATGATGAGAAAAAGTCCCAGATGATTGTCACATTCATCTTTCTGGTGTGGAGATAGTTCACCCCCTGTGGTGCACCAGGGAGAAGCATGCGAGCATGAACTAAACGTACTAGCACCGTTCAGCAGCCAAATAATGACTTTTTACTAACTCTGCAGTCTCCTGGCTAATTGTAACTTCACCATATACTAAATATATAAATTTTTAGAGTGTGAGATTCAAGATAGGACCTCCCTTTTCCAATTGCCAAGAGCTGTTTCAGAAACAATCACTGTCCAAAATCCATGTTCCACCCTAGTCAATCCTTCCCTTTGCAGGTGGCCTGTTTCATGTCCAACTCTGCCTGTTCTTACTGTTTTAGTTTCAGTCAACAGAAGGCAGAACAAATGTTGTTTGGAACATTTTTTTAAATCAAAGATGCTCGCACAGAAAAGGCCAATAAAAGTCAAAATGACACAGGCTCAACAAAGTGAATTTCCAGAGTGCACATTAAAGAGGAAAAAAAACAGAGCAATGAAGATTATTTGTCTGGGGATATAAAACTGTGATATTTTTATTCATATAGAAAGGCACAGGCATATGCACCTACCCACACAAATGGCTATATATGCATTGTACCCAAAGCACAACTTGAAACCCTAAAATGTTTCTTTTCTTTTTTTGGCATCAGCTGAAAGGGAAAAAAATGTACACTATTGTTTGAAGAAGAAAGGAATTATTCTCAAAAATCAATCTTCTTACTAACTGGGAATATAGGTAGTTCTCAAAACTAACAGTTGGACCAAATAAATCCTCAGCCATTGAGTGAAAACAGTCTTTAAGCAAAATGACACCTGACTGCTTCACTCAAACAACTCCAATTCCAGTACTCCCAATTGTGGTCATTAAGCAATGTCAAGGGTTGTTAAACAGATGGAGTCTCAGGTAAGAACCATGGGTGCCTTAGAAAGTTGTGGGAGTCCCTAGAAGACCTAGCATAGGCTGTGTGTAAATATAATATCTTTCAAGTTCAGGGGCTGAAAATATTTCCACAACTTCTGAAGACAAGCTGTTCCACTAATTATTTGTTCTCAGTTTCAGTTTTCCTTAATTCTACATTGGAACTCTCTTTGATAAGTTTCTTGTCCTGCCTTCAAGTGTTTTGAAGAATAGGTTGTCCACAGTGGTGGGATTCAGTCAGTTTGCAGAACTTTGGCAGAACTGGTAGCTAATTGTTTGTTGCCCAGGCCCAGAATGGACTTCAGAAAGCAGCATCCACAGAGAACCAGTTGTTCACATATTTGAATCCCACCACTGGTTGTCCCCCTTTTCTTTATGATAGCCGCTTAGATATTGGTAGACTGCTATCATGTCTGCTGTCACCCTTAGTCCCTCTTTTAATTGAACTAGACCTAGGGTAAGCAACCTCGGCTCTTTTATGACTCAGGGACTCCAACTCCCAGAATTCCTGAGTCAGCTATGCTGACTCAGGAATTCTGGGAGTTGAAGTCCCTGAGTCATAAAAGAGCCGAGGTTGCCTACCCCTGAACTAGACATACCTAGTTCCTGCAATTGTTCTTCATAATTTTTAGCCCCCAGTTCCCTAATCATCTTTGCTGCTCTTCTCTGCACTCTTTCTAGGATAGCTGGCTTTCAGCTACATCCAGCTATTGAGTTCTTAATTCAGATGTTTATGAAATACCATTTCGATACTCATTACACCATGACTTTCATAAAACCATTAACCATGATTATTGCTAGGGTCACAAGTAAGTAACTTTCATGGCTTAGTTTACAAGGATTCTGAGGCATGCAATAAAAAGGTAGGATGGCAAGGCCATTTCCAGTAGTTACTGTAAACTGCTTTTCCCCAACAATCTCCTTTAATAGTGATTTCATTAAACTGTAACAGAAAAAAAGGGAGGAATTGATGCTTTCCTTTTCTATTGCCCTGGCCAATGAAATCATCTGATTTCGTGCAGTTGCTAGCATATCATGTGTTTTACCTGATTCTAACGGACATACTAGGACCTGTAATTGCTTAATGCAATATTTCTCTTTTTTTCCTTTTCACTATATTAGCTATTATTAAAAAAAGAGGAAATTTGGCAAAGAAGAAGTGAACACATGAACAAAATCAATTCACATAATTTCAAATCCGCCTCCACTTACACCTGCCTCCTTTTAAAATGGCTAACGTTGGGCTTGAGTTTTAGTCTAGAGATCGGAAATACAAAGACAAATCCTGCTTTGTTCGCTTGATAAATCTTGTTAATGTTGAATTCTCCCAGTACTGTCTCATCTGATATTGAAACTGGAGGATCTTTTCCAGAGACAAAATACATAGAAACTCACCTTGTTATAAATGAATTAGGTATCTTCTGGGAAGATAGCAAAAGGCCAGGAAGACAGATTGAAAAAGAAATGGTAATGTTTCTAGGTTTACAACCTGAAGAAAATCAGCAGTATAGAAAGGCTGCTTTGTTTTGATAAATGTCATCGTACTTGGACTTTTTGGACAAAGTGAAAGAAGAAATAAACAAAATTTACTTAGTGCTATGTGAGAATCTCTCTGTATGTTTATATTGTATGTATATGCCAGGTGTAAATAGTACTATATGAGGATCTCTCTGTATGTTTATGTGGTATGTATATACCAGATGTCTCAAGGATAGTTCAGGGTAATAATTCATATATTAAGCTCTCTCCTATCTAATTCCAGATTGCTCCTTCCATTTTTTTTTGCAATTTTAAAATACTTCTATGACCTTAAATGTAGGCATGAAGCATGAATCATATTTGGAAACCAGGAGTTTCCAAGCCACGAGAAAAAGCCGGGCCGGCAGACATTTGACAGTTGACAGCTGTCAAATGGCCGCCCGAAGCAACGACGCATGCGCACCGCCCGGCCGGCCGCCATTCCCGTTGACAGCTGTCAAAAGAGCGGCCGGGGGCCAACGCGCACGCGCCAGATTTGACAGTTCCCGGAACTGTCAAATCCGCAGTCTACAACTCGGTCCTCCGAACTGAGCTAAGCGCTCAGCTGAGAGGAATTCCCTGACAGCCGCCGACCTGTCAAAGTACCGAGTGTTGATTGGCCGTCCTCCGAACGGTGGGGAAATACAGTTACCTGATTGGTTGAATCGTTTGACAGTTCTCTATATAAACCTGGAGTGTTTTGACAGTCAGCTGCCGGGAGCTGAACCGAATAAACCTTTTGAACCTTGCCTACGGTCTCGCGTCTGTCTTTGTAAAGACAATTCACCTGGCAACGAAGGTGGGATCCCGGTACTATAGAGCTGCCAACTGAGCCGAGTCACACCGCGAAGGAGTTCCGATCCCTCCCGCTGACAAGTCACTGCTGAAGCCACTTGGAGGGCAAAGGAACCCTTTTCAGCAGCTTGAACAGTACTGTGGACCCAGACCATGGCAAACTTAGGTCACGTCAGAGAATTCGACGTCCGCCATCCTGAAGGATGGGAGTCGCACGGGGGACAAATTGAAGGCTACCTCGTTGTCAATAAGATAACAGAGGACCGCCACAAAGCTGCCACCCTCCTCTGTCTCAGCGGGCCCGCCGTCTATGACATCGCCGTAGGGCTTTGCAGCCCTGACCCCATCGCGACCGTCCCGTACGCCGTGCTGACTGACCGCCTCAGCAAGCACTTCATGCCCCGTCGGTCCGAGCTATACTGGCGCCTCCATTTCGCCCGCCGCCGCCAGCAACCGGGCGAAACCACCACAGCCTTCATCGCGGGGGTACGTCACGCCGCCCGCAGGTGCCAATTTCCCGACCTGGAAGACCGTATCAGAGACCAGGTTATCGTCGGTCTCTCTAATGAGCGGCTCCAGCGGAAGCTGGTAGCCAGGCCCACGATGAACCTTGCTCAACTCACGTTAGAGATCATGGCCTACGAAGACAGCCACCGTGAGGGCTCTCCGGTGTACAGAAGCAGCCCGGCCGGTTCAGTCCACCATGCCAGGGAGCCGGACGACGAGCAACCAGAGACCTACACCGGCGTCGACGACATCATGTCCCGCTTCAGCAAAATGAGCGCCGACCACGGGAAGAACCGCAGGCCATCCAGACCAGCCGGTCCGGGTTCAAGACCCACCGCCACAGGGCCGAAACCAAAGTGTGCCAGCTGCGGCGGGGCTCACGCCAGAGCCACATGCCGTTTCAGAAACGCCAAATGCCACGGATGCGGGAAGACCGGGCACATTCGCTCAGCATGCCGCAGTTTGAACCGGGAAACCCTCCACGAGCTTGAGGAAATTCCGGCAGGTAGGACCCAGGTCCCTTCCCCAGCCAAAGGAATTCCCCAGCCCTCAGTCTTGTCCATACGAGCCAAAACAAAAATGTCGCCCATCCATCAGTTACAACCCAAAATTAAAATTTGGGTTAAAATTCAAGGGGTGCCCTGCAAAATGGAGGTCGACTCCGGTTCCTCAGTTTCAATAATGTCTTGGGACACTCTCAGAAAAATTGGGTTTAAAAATATTCCCCTGCAGCCCTCCAAAATACTCCTCGCAGATTTCCAGGGAGCCGCTATTCAATTAAAGGGGCAGGCACAAGTAAAAGTAGAATACAAAAAATTCCTGGGACACTTAACGATCCAGATCACTGAGGCACCCAGGTCCACCCTCCTTGGGTTAGACTGGTTTGAGGCTCTGGGCATCCACCTAGAGGGCACCAACCGTATACAATCCCAAACATTAGAACAGGTTTGCCAGGCGTTCGCGGACGTTTTCGACGGAACGCTTGGCAAATACACAGGCACCCCTATAGACCTCAAATTAAAACCTGAGGTAGGTCCCATCCGCATCAAGGCAAGAAGGGTCCCCTTTGCGCTGAAACAAAAAATCGAGGCCGAATTAGACCGTTTAGTCAGCCTTGGGGTCCTGGAACCAACAGACGGGGGAACCTGGGAAACTCCCATAGTCACACCAGTTAAACCAAATGGTGACGTGAGAATATGCGCGGACTATAAGGCGACTCTAAACCGCGCATTAAATCCCCATGCATACCCAGTGCTAGCTGTCAGGGACGTGCTGTCAGAAATTGGGTCCGGCTCAATATTCGCCAAACTCGACCTAGCGCATGCCTTCCTCCAACTACCTGTCACCCGGGAGACAGCTGAGGCACAAACCATTGTCACACACCGAGGCGCTTTCAAGGTGAACCGCCTCCAATTCGGCATCTCAGTGGCTCCTGGCATCTTCCAGGAAGTCATGGAGAAAACATTAAAAGGAATCCCAGGTGTATGCCCCTATTTCGATGACATACTCATCGCAGGGGAATCAGAAAACAACTTAGCAGACAGGCTACAAGAAGTATTATTAAGATTTAGGAAAGCGGGGCTAAAACTTAAACGGGAAAAATGTTCTATAGGCGTCCCATCTGCAGATTTCTTAGGCTACAAAATTGACTTGCAGGGAATCCACCCCACGAACTCAAAAGTCCTTGCTATCAAAGCTGCCCCTACCCCAAAGAATAAAACCGAGCTCCAAGCTTTCCTTGGACTTTTAAATTTTTACCATGCCTTCCTGCCAGGGAAAGCAACGATCGCAGAACCCCTCCACAGGCTGCTCGACAAAGGGGCAGCCTGGCAGTGGACAACAGCCCATGAAAACAGTTTTAGAACACTCAAACAAATGCTTTCCAGCAATGCCACTATTTCCCACTACAAAGAAGACAAACCCCTCTGCCTAGCCTGCGACGCATCCCCATACGGGATTGGAGCAGTTTTAAGCCATTTAGACAGCAACGGCACCCAAGCCCCGGTGGCATATTATTCCAGAACTCTTTCCAAAATGGAAAGAAATTATGCCCAGATAGATAAGGAAGCCCTGGCAATTGTGGCAGGAATAAAAAAATTTCACGATTACCTTTATGGCCGCCCCTTTGTGATCTACACAGATCACAAGCCTCTGTTAGGACTATTCACCTGGGACCGTCAAACCCCCCAAATCTTGTCGCCCAGGATGTTGCGCTGGACAACATTCCTCGCAGCATATTCATACAAGCTAATATACAAGCCAGGACACCAAATGTGTCACGCTGACGGCCTCAGCAGGTTGCCCCTACCCCACACAGAACTAGACCCAGCCCCAGCAAGCAACATCCTAGCTATTCAAGAACTCCAAGAATGCCCACTGACAGCGAATGATATCGCTGCCGCAACTTCCCAAGACAAAACACTTAGCAGAGTGTTAGCATGGGTACACACCGGCTGGCAAACCTCCTGTCCAGGCACAGAATTTCAGCCGTATTTCTCTAGGCAAAATGAGTTAACATCACACTTGGGATGTTTGCTATGGGGGTGCAGGGTAATCGTACCATTTAAACACAGACCAAAAGTATTGCACACTTTACATGAGGGCCACCCAGGCATCGTAAAAACAAAAGCCCTGGCCCGCAGCTACGTCTGGTGGCCAGGAATAGACCAAGACATAGAAAAATACATCGCAGGTTGCTATTTGTGCCAAGAATCTCGCCCACTCCAACCCAGAGCCCCAATTCACAAATGGGAACTCACAAAAAACCCCTGGTCCCGCATCCACATTGATTATGCCGGACCTTTCCAAGGGCAGGTTTTCCTCATAGTTGTAGACAGTTATTCCAAGTGGCTGGAGGTTCTCCCGGTTCACAGCACAACCTCTGCTGCAACCATCCAAGCCCTCAGGGGAATCTTCGCCACACACGGTCTCCCCGACGTAATTATATCAGACAACGGCCCTCAATTCGCTTCTCATGACTTTCAGATCTTCACGAGGAGCAATTGTATTAGGCACTCGACATCGGCTCCCTTCCACCCATCATCCAACGGCCTTGCGGAGGTTATGGTGAGGACCACCAAGGACGCCCTCAAAAGAATCATCACGGGGAACTGGCACCGTCGCTTGGCACAATTTCTCTTAGCCCACCATTCTACCCCCTGCACCTCCACCGGCAAAAGCCCAGCCGAACTACGATGGGGCCGCCGCCTGGTGACAAGGCTCGACAGACTCCACCCCGACAGACCGGCAGCCGAAATGACACCAAACACCCAGCCAAAAACATTCGCCAAAGGACAAAGTGTTTGGTCCCTAGATTATGGGGGAAGGGATAAGTGGGTTCACGGGGTTATCCTGGACCAAACTGGACCATTATCATACACAGTGGACACTGGGGCAGGACTCACGCAACGCAGACACACAGATCAGCTCCGACCGAGGTCACTCCCCAACCCCCCTCTACAACCAACTCTGGGCGAGCATTCACCAACCGACACCCCCGGACCTGATGAACTCTTCCCTCCCCAGGACCCACAGCCACCGACCGAGCCCCACCTAGAAGCAACTCCTCCGGCCACGCAACCCGAAGGAAGCACCCTCTGTCCCCGACGGTCCAGCCGAGCCAGAAGACCCCCCGCATACCTCGCAGACTTTGAATGGAAGGGAAACCCTCCATCTGTCAAAAAATCTGTTAACCATACTGTGTTAAAACGTTCAAATGTTGTTAGGCATAACATACCTGTTCAAGGGGGGGGGAAAGGGGGTGAATCATATTTGGAAACCAGGAGTTTCCAAGCCGCGAGAAAAAGCCGGGCCGGCAGACATTTGACAGTTGACAGCTGTCAAATGGCCGCCCGAAGCAACGACGCATGCGCACCGCCCGGCCGGCCGCCATTCCCGTTGACAGCTGTCAAAAGAGCGGCCGGGGGCCAATGCGCACGCGCCAGATTTGACAGTTCCCGGAACTGTCAAATCCGCAGTCTACAAGTCGGTCCTCCGAACTGAGCTAAGCGCTCAGCTGAGAGGAATTCCCTGACAGCCGCCGAGCTGTCAAAGTACCGAGTGTTGATTGGCCGTCCTCCGAACGGCGGGGAAATACAGTTACCTGATTGGTTGAATCGTTTGACAGTTCTCTATATAAACCCGGAGTGTTTTGACAGTCAGCTGCCGGGAGCTGAACCGAATAAACCTTTTGAACCTTGCCTACGGTCTCGCGTCTGTCTTTGTAAAGACAATTCAAAGCATTCAACATGAAAGAGAAGAAGAGAACAACCAGCAGCAAGATGGAAGGACTCAGTTACAGTGGTGATGGAGACATCATCGGAAAACATCAGGTTAAGGAGAAAATCATCATCACAGAGAAAACTTGTTTATGTAGTCATTAAGAGTTGAAAACAGCTTGATGGCACATAATCAATGACACATGCATGTGCCATGTGCATGGGAAAAACCTATGGTGGAAGAAAGGGACATAGGAATCCAACTGCAATAGAGACTAAAGGATAGTAGGTTGGACGAATGCAACCTTTATTAACAATTAATATATAATACATTCCAGGAGCCAAAGATTGCTCAAAAGTCAAAAATGCACTTTTCATTATTTCCCTTATAGGGTACAATTCATATGGCTAATTGACACCTAACCGTCAGCTATTTTTTAAAAAAAATGGACCAGCTCTTCTCAGTTCCTTGGGCAAAGGGATGCTCAAGTAATTTCAATAAAATAATCAGATAATTTTTATTTACATATGTAAACCATTATATCCAAAGCTAAAGAAATGGAGATGAATTTTGTATGTCTGAATCGCATATTGTATTATCAATGCAAAAGCTCTCAAAAGTGTACAGATACATAACACAGTATGTACATACATATGTATATACAGTACCTACACCTTACATATAAACTCCTTATATGTAAACTTACATATAAACTACATATAAACTCCTTCAAGAGTTATCTGCCTTTTCCTGGATGAAGTAATATTCAGAGGAAAAGAGATAGAGCGAGAAGAGTGGAAATAAGGTGTAATGTATTGGGTTTTTTTCTTACTAAAGAGTATCATGTGGGCTTGATTGCTGGAAGGTTGTTTAAGCAGGGAAGCTGGCTAATGGCTCCCAGCTCCTCAGACAACCCATCTCCAGCACCACCATCGGCTGCTTTTAGGGTGGATATAGGTTGCTTTAAACCTATTGGCCGCCACCTAGAGGCCAGGTTATAAATAGCTGCATTCGCAGCCCTGTTTCTCAGTTCAATTCCTGTAAGCAAATAAAGAATTATTCTTGCTGAACTCACTCACCTCATCTCGTCAATCAAGCAATGAACCTAGTATATAACGAAGGTGGGATCCTGCTTCTCCAGCAGAGCTGGGAGTCACTAGGGGAGAGGCCAAACAAGCCTGGTGGGAAAAGCAATTCCCCCCCATGGTCAGCCTAGCACAGCCATGCTAGCGACCACATGCCCAGAGGACCAGTCCCTGGGTATACAGAGGAGGAGGATAAGAAGATGATGAGACCCAGCCACGAAGACCAGCAGAAATGGCAAAGGTCGGAAAGCTGGAAGAATTTGATATAGCTCACCCGGAAAGATGGTCTTCGTATCTATCTAGGGTCAAGAACTATCTCCTCAGGCAACCCATCACGAATCAAGTCACTGAGGACAGCCTGAAGGCCGCTATGCTCCTGTGTGTTTGTGGCCCATCCACATTCGACATCGTGGAGAACTTGTTCGTGCCAACGCCATTGGAGTCTGTAAAGTTCACAGACTTGAAGAAACGGCTCGGCGACCATTTCCAGCCCAAGCTGTCGGTAATTGCTTGGCGCCAGGCATTCGAACAGAGGGTTCAGCAACAAGGTGAAACAGTGTCTGAATTCATTGTGGTGTTGAGGCAGGCCACACGCCTGTGCCTGTTCTCCAAAGTAGAGGAGAGGCTCTGATACCGGCTTGTCTGCAGTCTCCAAAATTTATTTATTTATTTATTTATTTTAATTCCATTTATATCCTGCCCTTCTCCGAAGACTCAGGGCGGCTTACAAGCTTAGCAGTAGCCTTCATTCTATGTATATGCCTGCTTATTAGGGCTTTCACACACACACCAAGCAGCATTATTACAAAGTCAGCTTAATTGCCCCCAACAATCTGGGTCCTCATTTTACCTACCTCAGAAGGATGGAAGGCTGAGTCAACCTTGAGCCTGGTGGGATGTGAACCTGCACTAATTGCAGGCAGCTGGTGTTACTTAAGGAGGCATTAGCCCACTGCTCCACCAAGGCTCTTTAAAATCAAGAGTTACAGCAAAAACTCTTCACCAAAGAGACTCTGTTGCTCCCAGATGCACTGAAAGAGATCATGGCAGATGAAGCTGCCAGCGGGGCCATACGAGCCATGTGGCCCACCAAAACAGCACAGCACGAGGAAGCCATCCACCATGAGGATGCCAAACACACGGAAGACCCTGAAGACAACACCGAAGTTGACAAGCTACAAAGGCACAATGACCAACAGCATCACAGCAACAAGGAACAACTTAAAAGGCAGATCCCTTCCTTAGGTGCCCAGGGTGTGGTGGCTGCCACCAATGCATGGATTATTGGTTCCGGACAGCCACGTGCTGGGCCTGCAGGAAGACCGGCCACATCACGTCCATCTGCAGAGGTCACCAGAGGGACCAGCAATCAAATCGCTAGTCGGACATTCCAATTAGGAGAGGTACCGGGGCCCCGGGGTAGTATAGCATAGGGTTTTGCTCCAGCCACAGAAGCATTTGCCACATGGGAGCTCACCACCCTATTAAGCCGAAGTTTAGACTTCAGGTGGAACTGCAAGGGGTCCCTTGCAAGATGGAGCTGGACACGGGCTCAGCCGTATCCATTATATCACTTGAGACATTTAATTTCATCTGCAATCACAGCAAGAGATGGGTCAAGCTGAGGCCATCGGACATTATACTGACTGACTTCCAGAATGCCAGAGTCATAGTCAAGGGTGAGGCCACACTGGCTGTCAAATTTAAGGGGTTTTCTGGGCACCTGGATGTTGTCGTAGTAGGGGTTCAGCGAACAAGCCTGATCAGGCTTGATTGGTTTGATGCACTAGGCATCCAAGTAACCAGAATCAACCGGACGCAAGTCGTGAGTCTAGCGACAGTATGCGAGGAATTCGCAGATGTGTTTGACTCACGACTAGGGACATACACGGGCCCACCAATAACATTTAAACTAGATTCTACTGTAGTGCCAGTTAGGGTTAAACCTTGTAGAGTACCATTTGTTCTTAAACACAAGATAGACACTGAGTTAGATAAACTCGTAGAACAGGGGGTACTTCAGCCTGTAGATGGGGATGAATGGGAGACCCCAATCGTCATGCCACTAAAAGCCAACAGGGAGGTCAGAATCTGTGCTGATTACAAATGCACAATTAATTGTGCACTCAAATAACATGTGTACCCGGTACCAGTAGTGAGCCACATCCTGGCATCCTTGCAAGGTGGTACAATTTTTGCAAAATTAGATTTGGCTCAGGCCTACCAACAGCTTCCTATAGACGAGGCCACAGCCACAGCACAGACAATTATAACCCACAGGGGGGCATTTAAAGTAAAATGCCTGCAATTTGGGGTCAGCGTAGCCCCTGGCATTTTTCAAGGCATTATGGAGCAAATGCTCAAGGGCATTCCAGGGGTTTGCCCCTATTTCAGTGAGGTGCTCATCGCTGGTGAGTCCACTGAGGTGCTGGCAAGGAGGCTTAGAGCCATTCTCCAAAGGCTGCACGAAGCAGGCCTTAAGCTTAAGAAGAATAAGTGTAGTATTGGAGTCCCTTCAACTGAGTTCTTGGGTTTCCATATCAATGCCAATGGCATCTACTCTGCTGAGTCAAAAGTGAAAGCCATTCAGATGGCAGTGAGCCCCAAAATGAAGGAAGAGCTTCAGGCATTCCTAGGCCTCCTAAATTTTTACCATGCATTCCTTCCTAACAAGGCCTCAGTGACAGAGCCGTTACACTGGCTCTTGGACAAAAAATACTGCATGGAAGTGGACTAGTGTCCACAAAAGCAGCAGGGTCATTGTTCCCACCTCATTAAGGACAGTGTATTGCAATCGCTTCATGAAGGCCATCCAGGTAATGTTCGCATGAAAGCTTTGGCACGAAGCTATTTATGGTGGCCAAGATTAGATAAAGCCATTGAAGCTCAAGTTCACGGGTGTTACATGTGTCAGCAGTCTAGGCCTGAAATGCTGCATGCTCCTGTCGATAGATGGGAGGACACACACACACCCTGGTCAAGGATTCATATAGACTTCGCTGGGCCCTTTCAGGGACAACTATTTTTTTATAGTGGTCAACAGCCACTCTAAATGGCTGGAAGTTATGCCAAACACAAATATGACTACTGCTCGGACCATCCAGGTGCTTAGGAAACTCTTTACAACACATGGGCTATCGGACGTCGTAGTGTCCGATCATGGGGCCCAATTCACTGCAGCAGAATTTCAGGGCAAACCTCATTAGGCATGCGACATCGGCTCCATTTCATCCATCTAGTAATGGGCAAGCCGAACGAATGGTGCGCACCACGAAAGAATCACTGAAGCGCATAATGACTGGGTACTGACACCACAGACTGGCCAACTTTTTGTTCTGCCAACATTCCACACTGTGCACGGCAATGGGCAAAAGCCCAGCAAAGCTGCACTGGGGGAGGCGACTAATCACGAAACTGGACAGGTTGCACCCAGACCGGGTGGCAGCAGAGGCCTCTCGCCCAAGACCCCCGAGGTGGTTGCAGTTGGGTGACGGGGTGTGGGCCCAGAACTATCGGCATGGGAACTTGTGGGTGCCAGGGAAAATCACCAAAACATTGGGCCCTCTGTCATATGAAGTGAGCCTAGAGGGCGGACAAGTCGTTCATAGCCATATCGATCAGCTTAGGAAACGTTTTCCAGAATGGCCACAAAGCAAGGACTTCATCCCAGGTCCCATCCACGGACCTAAAAGCAGTAGCCAGGCTGATCAATCCATATGCTCTGAGGTCCCAAGCAGTCAGAGCAACGGGGAGGTGGTCATAGAGGGGCAAAGCCCGGGAGTGCAACATGGGGCCCCTGATGGAGAAAGTCAACCAGAACACTACAGCCACTGTGCTAACTCTGTGAAAGGATTAGACTCTGGGGTGGGCCGACCTGGAATGGCCAGCCAGAGAATTCTGAGTCAGCCAGACTCGCTTGAGCTCATGGAACCTGGTCTACCCAGCCTGGCGGGCAAGCTGGTGGACCGGGGACTGCCCGGCTCTCCCAGGCATTCCATGAGGGTTCGCAAGCCTCCTGCGTATTTACAGGATTTTGTTCCAAAATAACTGAGCTATAATGTGTGTATGTCACTGAATCACTTCTAGCCAGGAAAGCCTCCGTATTAGCAAAATACAGAAAGACATGTACCTTTTTTACATACTATTTTTGTATCTCTGTAAACCTTGTAATTGCTGTAATCATTCCTTTTGTTATTATAATGTGTGTACATTCTAGGAGGGAGGGGTGTAATGTATTGGTTTTTTGTCTTACTAAAGAGTATCACGTGGGGTTGATTTCTGGAAGGTTGTTTAAGCAGGGAAGCTAGCTAACAGCTCCCAGCTCCTCAGACAACCCATCTCCAGCGCCACCATTGGCTGCTTCTAGGGCAGCAATAGGTTGCTTTAAACCTATTGGCCGCCACCTAGAGGCCAGGGTATAAATAGCTGCATTTGCAGCCCTGTTTTTCAGTTCAGTTCCTGTAAGCAAATAAAGAATGATTCTTGCTGAACTCACTCTCCTGGTCTCGTCAATCAATCAGTGAATCCAGTATATAACATAAGGGATATCAGAAAGATGGGATGACTGAAATCAGTGGCTGAACCTAGAAAACTCTTGGTTTGAGAAGTGGAATAATCCTTCAGCAGAAAAAAAAGTGTAATTATCAAATCCTGAGCAACTTTTGTTTTGTTTCTTAATGAAAGATATAAATAAAGTGTGGGATAGGCAGGAAAGAAGAAAAAGTTTGTTCTTATTGTGAGCCCGAAACTTCTGCAAGCCATCACTCTGGAAAATAAAAACTGTGTGTGACAGGCAATAACCTGTTTCAGCAGTCTTTTAATGAAGCTGAAATCGCTGTTCAGATCTCCCATTTTTCTTCTGCTTCCAATCTGTAGTAGATCTTCCTCCGCTCTCCCCCATGTTGAGTTTCTCAAATTATTTGTATATTTTGGAGAGGAGGGAGGAGGAATTGGCCTCTGATTCACTCACATTGCAAGGGAAGCAGTGAAAGATAAATCATAATCTACCGAGCAGTTATGAGTGTATGTGCATGGGTCTGCACTTGTGTGTGGGGAGTGTGAGAGAAAGAAAAACAGATGGAACATAGAAAAAGTAAATACTAATACACTGATATCAATATATAGTTTTTTCAGAATCCTCATTTTCAGGCTACAGTTATTTATTTATATATATAGCGTATGGCATCAGCCTATAGTATTGTATATGTGAGTTTCTGACCCTTATGATGAAGGTATATCAGAATATGACATCAGTTGATGAAACACTCAATTAAAGGCAAATATCCAGTTATGTTTTCAGAAATTAGATCATTGAATTGAAATAACACATTACACTTGAGAAATTGAGTTATAGATGCTTTATAGCACTAGATTTAATAATATGTTAAAAGAATTGAGCTAGTTCTATATTAAAATTTAAATACGCTTAATTTTTACAAATGTCACATGTATTCATTATTCTATTTTTTCAGATTTTATTACCATTGCTACGTTTTTTGTTGTACTTCATCATATCTTCTACTTGTTATAAATGCATTCAGTATATATGTCTATGTGTCTGTGTATGTTTAGAAATTAGTAAGAGGTTTTTCACTTCATTCCATAACATTTTGCTCATCCCCGTAATTAGGATGTTTCATCTGCAACTTATAATTGCAGTCAAAATCCCTGACACTGATTTTCTGAATCTCTTTTAACCCCCCAGAGTTAATGACCATCACATCTTTTAGTAGTGACTTCCACAGGTAAATTACACATTCAATAATTATTCAATAATTAATTATACTTTCAAGCATTCCACAAAGGGCTGTCTCATGTCCACTCCGATAAATAGCCTTTAGCACAGAGGGCACACAGATTTTTCTCCAGTGAGGTAGTAAAGTGAAGAGACAAAATGTGTCTTACACTGAGGGTGGATTGTGCTGTTCACTGGAGCTGTTTAGATAGTGACTGGATAATCTCCAAAGCTTCTTCCATTTTGCTTCTATGAACTCTTGATCAATACTATAATTTTTCAATTGCCAATAAACCACTCAGAAATGCCTCAAATCACATTGTGCTTATAAAATTCATGTGTGTTTCACAATGATAAGCCGGTGAAACTAATGCTTCAGATGGGGCAGTATCAATATCCACATCAACATTATTCTGACATGATTTTCTTACAACCCCCCCAAAAAAACACCACAATACTATTCTCCAACAAGAGGAAAGCAGAAATCCAGCTCCCATTAGGTCATTTATCCATGGAAATAATCATGTAAAGCCCTCACGTAAATTATTTCCATTATCAAAACCTGCTTTATTTTGATTTAAATGGCAAATGTATGCTCATGACTCAGAGATATATCTACACCCTCAGAATTCACCAATATTCTCAGAAACATCATCATGCAAGTCGATACCTTATTTATTTACTTACAGGGTTAGGCCAAAGTAATAATACAATGATCAAGTTAAAACAGGATCATAAAAGGGGAAAGGAGGAAACATAAATAAACTATAAAACCAGGTCTTATTTATTTATCAAATTCATATAGCCGCCCATCTCATAAGTGACTCTGGATAGCATACAAGAAAGATATAAAAGGTAAACAAAAAAAAACCCCACCAGTCATTATTAGTGTGTTTAAAAAGCATAAGCCACACAAGGGGTTAGGTTAGCAAGGGAGTCATTTCAAGATCTCGGCAGTCTACTGGGACCCACAAACCTGATGACATAGGTAGTTCTTGAGGGACTTCTAGAATATCAAAAGAGATAGAGCTGATCTCATTTCCATGGGAGACTGTTCCACAGCAAATTCAACACTTTCTGGTTATAATTTCCCCAAACAGAACTTATTTTAGTTACTTTCCTGAATATATCAGTGACCTAGACTGCTAAAATACACTTTGGGGTAGCCCAAATGCTTAGTAGGAGGTGTTCTATTAGCTCAAGAGTCTCAGCTACCCTAAAATAATCCTGTAAGGGTATTGAAACAATTCGGTCTATGATTGCAATTCTGTTCTGTTCTGCTTTGGAGAAACATCCCAGCAACTGAAAACCACAACCTGGGAAACTAAGACCCCAGAAATGCCCAAGGTAATCAGATAATAATTCTATAAAGGTGGATATAGAAGAAAGCAAATCAATTTTACCTTACTTTTTGTTCCAAACACCTGGGCTATCACAGACAAAGCAGTATGTGCTGGGATTTTTTTAAACAACTGAAATGTGATTGGGAAAAGCTATAACCATGACTTATTTTGGTCCAGCAAAACAGCATCTATCTTATTCTAGCAACAGTATTATGCAGCACCTTCAAAACATAAAAAATGGCATTATGACTAATTTATTTTCCCCCAAACGGCTGAAGCAATATGATGCTTTACAAAATGTACAAATGACAGTGTTCCTTTAAATATATAAATTTACAAACAGTATAGCTAAAAGTTACAACCCATATGAATGTGTGAATATTTAGGATACACACAGAGAATAATCCTACTGCTGTCTTTAGACGTTCAGATCTTAAAGAAAATGATAGAACATCTCCTGAACCCCACTGAGCAAAAGTGCCTGTCTTCATCAATTAATATGGGACAACCATACAAGCCATAGATCAATTGCAGGTCCTGAAAGATCGCCTCATAAAGTTAGTTGTGATTCAGCAGAATTGAAGTATTGAAGCCCAGGAAAATAGAGAATGTTTTCCAAGCAGCTGAAACTCAAGAGAGTCCAAGTTTTAAATTTGCTCATGCTTCTTGTAATTTCTTTCACCAACAAGAACCAGATTCAAACTAAACCCATATGAATTTCTTACACCTGACATATGAAGAAACCCCGAGACATGTTGTCCTACTTTGTGATGAAGCCAAGATGTCCCAGTAAATTCATAACCTGAAGATAATCAGCCATTTTGCAATGTGATACGGCACATACTTTTATTTTTTCTATTGCCCTCCTGAATCAAAATGAATAGGTCGGGGGGAAAGTGAAAGAACATTTTTGAATTTTATATATATATATATTCATATATGCAAGTCTCATAACAAAAAAAAAATATCCTGATCTATTTGCTAGAAAAGCAAGGTAAGCACTGAACAAAGAATAAAGCTCCAAGCTGTGAATAATAGTTTAATAAACTGGCTTTGAGAAGCTACTTCTGTTCTGAACTGGATAATACATTTGCTACTAAATCTGTTGGGTAGACTAAAAAAAAAATAATGATTTCAGAAAACAATTCAATATCTTTGCTAATTCCTTAAGAGATGCTTTCATTCCACTGTTTTCCACAGCATAGAAGTGTTTTTGCAGTGTCAGCCTTTTAAATACTCCCTTTTTTGTTTTCTTTCCTTCTTTTTTTAAAGTACAAGAGTATCAGTGCCTTCTGATTTCTGAGATCCTTAAAAAAAGGGCTACAGCAGAGATATGAAATTGGCGGCCTGCGGGCTGGATGAATCGTGCACAGGCCACATCCACTGTGGCTCCGCAAAGGCAAAAAACATTGTGATACATCATGATATGTCACATGACACAATCAAGTTTGACATCCGTGGGCTAGAGGAAGGTCAAATGATGATTTAGAAGTCAACCTAGTAGATATAAATAATACTGGCCAGTTGACTGGAGGCTATCTCCCCATTTACATTTTCACACAGCAGAATCATGCCTGGACATCACTAATTTTTTTCCATAACATTACAGTTGTTCATGGTTGCACTGCACATAGTCCTCATTTAACAACTTCAAATATTTAATTTGGTCATTAAATGAACATAAAGTGAAAAATCACAGGGCTGCTAGTGTACCTAGGATTTTACTTCAGCTTTCTTTTGCTTTACAGCATCAGAAAGACACAGCCCCAATGGGTAGGGATGAGCCCAAACAGTGGGGAAGATTTCCAAAACTTGAGGAAGCCAGGTATAAGAGCAAATCTTATAATGCTTTTTCCTTACTACCCCACTCTTGGGAATGCTCACCCCGTTGCTGGGATAATTATCATCAAGGGAATTAATGTTTGTATTTACATTAATTGAAGAGGGAGGGATTGCAAGAGAATAAGCAAGAAGACAATGGGGAACACAAATCAAAAGAATGTGCTAGGACCTGCAGTTTTCCTAGCTCATTTATAGCTCCCAGCTATTTAGGAAGAAAACAAAAGCCTTTAATGTGAAACTGATTAGGGTCTTGTCAGTGTCAGGCAGCAGCAGGAACCTGCAAAGAGTTCTAGTAGAGGAATTAAGGTTGGATTAATTCACTTGGATTAAAACACTTTTTAGGGAAATGCTGCTGAGAAAAAAAACAGCGGGAAGGAGAAAAATGGGTCAGGCACAGGATAATGCATGCTAACTGACAGCAATTGCAAACATGTGACTGAGAGGAGACAGTGCAAAGGTTGTAAATGTGGCATTGGTTGCAAAGTTACTTTTTCGTCACTATTGTAATTGCAAATGAGCACAGACTGAAGCAGGCACTGAATGAGGACAACCTGTATTCCATTGTAAGTTTTCTGAAATGTATCATTAGAGTTAGATACAGCAGCCACTTTTCATCATTTCAGTGTTCAAAACATATTAAGGGATATGGAACCAGATTTTTTTTTCTTACTGACCAATTTTAAACACTTTCATCTTCCAACAGCTAGTTAATTTCAGTTATAATACTTTACAAGATCTAGTTGCTACCACAATCAAGATTGGCCTCCTTCCTCTCTGGGCTAGTTTCTTTACAGAACAGATAGTGCTCATCTTTCGACTGCAGCTGTTGCTAAGTCAGACATTTGTTAAGTGAGTTTTGCCCATTTTACATTTTCTTGCCACAATTGTTAAGTGAATCACTGCACTTGTTATGTTAGTAATAAGGTTGTTTAGTGAATCCAGCTCCCCCATTGACTTTGCTTGTCAGAAGGTCAGAAAAAGTGATCACATAACCCTGGGACACAGCAACCGTCATAAATATAAACCAGTTGCCAAGCATCTGAATTTTGATCATTTGACCATGGGGATGCTGCAATGGTCATAAGTGTGAAAAATGGCCATAGGTTACCTTTTCAGTGTCATTGTAACTTTGAACAGTCACTAAAGAAACAATTGTAAGTCAAGGACTACCTGTATTTCACTTTTTTTTAACTTGGGAGATGCCTGAACTGGATCTGAGAGGTGGAGGAGACCAGCCAGTGGTAGTGTAATAATTTAGTAGCTGGATCAGGACTGGGGAAATCCAGGTTGTTGTCTACCATCAGCCACATAACTCTCTTTCAAATCTCAGATAATTCTAGAGGCTATTGAGAATTAAAATAAGAGCCAAGAAAACACTGTTTGGAGCTCCTGAAAAAAAGGGTGGGGGTGGGATACAATCTGGCAAGGAAAAACATAAATTAGGGATGCCTAGTCAGAATCCCAAAAGCAACACCACTCAATTCCTGTTTCAGTGCTTGGACTGGTGGATATTTTTCCCCTACTAATTGGTGATGGGTGAAGAGAAAGGGCAACAAATCCAGACATCATTAATCACTTAAATGATAACAGATGGCACAAGTACAGATGAGGACAATATCATTCAGCAATGACTTGGATCTGACACAATGGAGACAGGCCTTGGGTTATATCTGCCATTGTTTTATGACACCTCAGAAATGGGTGGACTACATTTTAACTCGAGCAGAAAAAATGTTATTAATCACCAACTGTTGGCAACAATGTTAGGATGTGGGAATTTAATCATCTTTTTTTAAAAAAATACCTCGGCGACTTTGATTTCTTTCTGCCTTATCTGGATGGATGGCCATTAAACTGGGTGGATGGCCATTAAAACAGTAGGGATTGTAAAACAGGTAAAGTGTATAGCTATGTACAGGCACCTGTACTGTGTGCACATTACAATACAATGGAGCCTCATCTGCTATTCCAGATGATCACCAGACTACTGATGAGAAAGAACATAAAATAACCCATCTGTGTTGTTTCACCATTTCAAATTAGGTACCTTAAGAACTGGAAAATAAATATGCATGGCAGATGCATCAAAGTGAAATAGGACTTTTAGACACAAAGCAAGCATTATTAATTTTTACCTTGGTGAAATAAACATATGGAGCTGTCAGAGATTGAAAATCCACATTAAAAATAAATTTCTCACAATAATTACGTCTCCAAAGAACCCTACATTATTTTTTTGCACCTACAGCCTGCCATGGTTTTAAGAAGACGAAATTGCCAGAGGTTCCTAACATGTGGTGGTGGGCATCCAAAATCTGATCCATTTTTGAAATACTCAAATGAACGACTTTTTCAAATCAATGAAATCATCAAGTTAAAATATAATTCCTAAGCATTTTTCTTAGGAGGGTGGGGGAGAATAGATTGGCATTGAAATAAACCTTCTGCTTCTAGCTCTTAAAAAAAAAGCCCTGAGTACTTCAGAATACTTGTAGGTTTCTATAAGGCACCATCAATAGGTTATGGCCAATGAAAGGCAACAAGGCAAAATATAGACCAAGAACATTTTTCTGTGTGATAATGCAAGTTTTCTAAATCAGACGGACCACCAAATTGGACCAACAAAAGAACTTGGCTTGTTATCACTGGCTGCCATAGCTTTGCCTTGGCACTTCAAATCCTGTCTGAATACAGACAAGCTTCTGGCATATTGTGTCTGTGTGTGTGCAGGAGTAAAGAATTAAATTAAACAGGCGAGTTATTCCTGAAGGTAAGTCCATGTGCTCTGCGCAGTAAGTTTGCTCAGCATTGCATGATCAAACAACAGCAATACTGCTGCAGTGCAGAGAGGGATATTCTTTTAATAGCAGAGAAACTCTTTGTTTTTCAGCAAACAAGCCCGAAACAACTAACAGGGCAGCCTATGGGAAGAGAAGAAAGGCTATCAAAATAAGCTATTCACATCTTTGTTGTTGCTGTTACTTTATTTATTCCTCATCTTCAAAACAAAACCCTTCTCACCCAATCTTTTCCCTCTTTCTCAAGCTCTAAGAAGTAATATGACTCAAAGAAAGAAAACAGTCTCTCTCCTGGGATAAGGTGGTTTCCCAAGCCAGGAGATGATACCTGACATCTCGCCTGACCTCATGACCAAAGAAAAGCAGCAATAATTCAGGAAATCAGGATTGCACTTGATCTTTATTCATCTCACTTGCCTTTGGAGAGTTGGATTCAGTGATCTTCTTCTCTTCTACAGATACAGTAACTGGCACCTTTCTAAACAGACTTGAGGAATGAAGGCCACACATCTCTTCTGCATCGCGGCACCATCGGTTCTCCTGAAGCGCTCCTCTGCAGCACAGAAAACACATAACTGTGGATGTGTGTGTGTGTGTGTGTGTGTGTATTTGAGAATCTGCAACAATTGTTTCAAGAAATGGAGATTCCAGCTCAAACCGCTGGCCCAACAACAAGTATTCAATTGCTGTGCAATAACAGTATTCAATATGAGCCTGACTGAAGATAGACGGGAATATTGGATTTTGCACTTTTTAGACTTCTGTATTAGTTGTGATGAGGCAAAATGGCTCAGAAGTTAAAGATGCTGAGCTTGTAAGCTGGAAAGCTAACAGCCAGGGTTCAAGACTCAACTGCCACATAACGGGGTGAGCTCCTCCTGATATTTGCCCTAGCTCCTGCTCACTTGGTAGTTTGAAAGTATGCAAATGCAAGTAGATTAAAAAGTACCACTTCGGTGGGAAGGTAACAGCATTCTATGCACTTTTGGCATATAGCTATGCTGGCCACACAACCGTGGGAATTGTCTTTAGACAACGCTGGCTCCCTTGACTGAAAAACAGCAATGAGCACTGAGCGCTGAGTCAGACACAACTGACAGATATCTTTACCTTTATTAGTTGTGACACCTGCTAAGAGGTCTGTAAAACAAATAGCCTTTGCATCTCCAGGCTAGGGGAAGGGGAGTAATCCCAATCAGCTTCCAGGTTGCTGGCCTTCATACCACAACTTCTGCCTGCCTTTTTCAGTTCCTACAACAGAGCTCGGCCCCAGGTGAGCTTTATTGTGCTTAAAGTCTTTTTTCTTAACTTCCTTCCCTAGAATCATCTCTGATGACAGCTGCTGAAAATTAGCGATACAGTTCCTTGCTATTTCAATGGAGTAATCTAATATAAAATAGAGTTAACATATTTTGGGGAGAAAACAATTCTTCTCCTTCTCCAAATCAGAAGTTTATCATCTGGAAAATCCTAGGTCTCCCCCTTGCTTAATATCCCTTTTCGCTATGGCCCCCAGGAGTTCAGGCTCAAAACACTTCAAGTCAGAGCAAACAGTTTCAAATTTGGAACATGACATTTTGAATGCACAGTGTTTCAGCTTTATCCTATTTTACACATCTTTATCTGTTTATCCCAGTCATTAATGAAAATGTTGGAGCAGAAAGTCCAGGTCCAATATCACCCAGTGACACCCAGTCAATGCTAGAGGCACATTATTGGTGAGATGGGCGGCATATACATTTAATTAATTGATTGAATACCTCCCTTTAATCTGATGAAGAATCAAGTCAGCTAGGTATCCACTTAATTGCCAGATTCTCCAGTTCATACTTACATGGCTTACTTTGTAAAATACTTTTCTAAAATCAAGCTGTATTATCCCCACATCCACTAAAAAGGCTGGCTAGTCAGAACATGAGACTTATGATGTCTTTTTCCTTCTGTTCAATCGTGTCTGATTCTAGAGGCTGCTTAGATAAGTCTCTGCAATTTTCTTGGCAAGTTTTTCCCCCAGAAGTGATTTGGCATTGCCTTTTTTCTAAGAGCAAGAGAAAGTGACTGGCCCAAGTTCAGCAAGCTATTTTTCTTTCCAGGTGGGACTACTACTCATGTACTCTCAGTTTCTGGCTTAATGCCTTAACTATGGCTATATTACCTCATTTTAAGGAGTTTAAAGATCAATCTCTTTGTGTTCTTCTCTAGAATTTTCTCAAGCATCAGTGTTAGACTAGTAGGTTTTTAATCTGGATTCTCCTTTTTCTTTCTCAACATAAGGAAAAGATTTGCTTTCCATTAATGTTCTGGCATTTCAGCAGTTCTCAAATTCATGGTTTGGCCAGTTTCAGTAATCTAGATGCAATTAATCTGACCCTGAAGATATTTGTGTTATCACCTTCTGCCAAGAAGGTTGGCAACAGTTAAAAGTTAAATTCAGCTCAAGATCTAGAACTGGCTGGTTTTCAGTTGAGTCCCACCCCCACCAAAAAAATATTTCTGTATTTACTTTATTTGGGTGGAAGAAAGTCCTCCTGTCAGTTCTCTCCCTTACAGTTTCTTAAAAGGGAAAGAAGAACGTTTTTTGTTTTTTTTAAAAAAAAGTCAATTAAGAAAATAATTAAGGTTTATAATATTCAATGAGGAAAGATGGAGAAATCCAATATATTTCCTTAACAGGATTACCTTAGTAAAATGGCTGAAATTTGGAGAAGTAAAAGTTTCTTCAAATGCTAGAAAATAAAATAGCAATAGCACTTAGATTTGTATACTGCTTCATAATGCTTTACAGCCCTTTCTAAGCGGTTTAAGAGTCAGCATATTGCCTCCAACAATATGGGTCCTCATTTTACTGACCTCAGAAGGATGAAAGGCTTGAGCTGGTCAGAATCGAACTGCTGGCAATCAGCAGAATTAGCCTGCGATACTGCATTCTAACCACTGTGCCACCATAGCTCAATGTCAAAAGCCAAATATTCAGCACAGCTGAATATTCATCCTAACATGTCCTAATTGGCTTTGTCAGGAGTGTGTGGCACATAAATATTATAAATAAATTCATATATACTGCCACAAAAGTAGCAACTATAAGTATATAATCCATTCCTCTCAGAAAGCTCTGAAAAATTATGCTGTTTTTCATTGTCAAGTTCAGCAATTTGTCCAAGACAAAAATAAATACACAGAGATATGCATAGACAGATATTTAAGATAATAAATTGTTCAGTTTGAACATCATTTTCTAGTTCTCAGTATTTCAGCTTCTTGATTTAAGTAAAAAAAAATACTACCTATCTCTCTGTATGCATCTTGTTTCTAAAAAAGTATAGGATGTTTCTATTCTACTAGAATTCTACACAGAATTTTTGGCACCTAGCTGTAAAAGACCTCACTGAAGTGTAAAATTCAATAAAGGATTACTAATAGGATACTTCATTGGTCCAAGGAGAATATTTGTAATTATAGGCAATCTTCTCTTTAAAAAAACTGACGATGAAGCAGAAGCATGAGAAATTAGAGGTCACCATAGTTTCTACCACTTTGTTTAGAAAATGGTTCAACAATTATCAGTATTTTGATTAGAACTTTCAACAATTATATATGGTAACAAGAACAAAAATTAATCAGCTAAATTTGCTTATTTGGTCCCCTAACTACACTGAACATTAGTTCCCCAACAAGATAAATGGATAGTGGAGGAAAGGAAATTGGAAAAGTGACCATCTCCACAGAGGAACCATTTAATATTTAAAGCCCTACATGGCTTAGGCCCGGGATATTTGCAGGACCGTCTGCTACCGGGGGCGACTTCCCATTGCCCAGTGCGCTCACACAGAGAGGGCCTCCTCAGGGTGCCGTCGGCCAGACAATGTCAGCTGGCGACCCCCAGGGGGAGGGCCTTCTCTGTGGGAGCACCAGCCCTTTGGAACCAACTCCCCCTTGAGCTTCGGATGGCCCCGGACCTCCGGTCCTTTTGCCGTGACATCAAAACTTTTTTCTTCCATCAGGCTGACCTGGATTGATGATGGGTTTTTAAATATGTTTTAATTTTTAACTGTGTAGTTAATTTATTTTGGGGCTGTTATTTAATTCTTTTTTAATTTTTGTATTGTTGTTTTTTATTGTTGTTAGCCGCCCTGAGATAGGGCGGCATATAAATCCCAAAAATAAATAAATAAATAAATAATATTTGAGGGCTCTTCACTCTGAATCATAGAAGATACACAAGGAAACTATTTCATGTTCTCTCCTAAACAGTGTACCAATCGTGCTATTACTCATATGATACTCCTTTCATTCTCCCTTCCTCATAGTTTTGAGTTAGAGTGGAATCCAGAAGTTAATGAAGTTAATGAAGCATAAATTAGCTCAAATCATTTTCAAATGCAGACTAAAATTCTCTAATAATGCTAGTTAAATTGCAAGCGCTCTTCACAACTTCATTTGTAACTAATTGACTGCAATGGGGAGAAAACTACAGTATTTTCATCAAGGAGAAATGTTTGCGCGTCCTTGTCACTCTATTCCCGGACCTCTTCCTTGCTGTCCTTTCAAAGTGGTTGCCTTCAACCTCTGATTCTTTAATAGAAGTCAAAATAACTAGTCAGTACTAGTACTAGTCAGTACTATTGAAACCACTCCCTCTTTCACCTGGATTTTCTCGTTCTGTATTACTTAAAAGTTTGTATACCTTCCCATGCAAGGCAGTGCAAATCTTTTACAAACATACGAGTCTGTTCACTTTCATCTCTCCACCTTCAATCATGTCAAATATTTTCTATATTTTTAATCAGTCTGCAATTCTTGTTCCGGTGAATTCAATCATTGAACGATTTAGTTCAGAACTGGCTAGAAGTCCACTCCAACAAGTGGCAGCTCCTTTTCTGTTCTTGGAAAAATCTTATTTCCTTTTTACTTCTGTATCCATTTATTATTAGATTAACAGAAGGAAGGAAGGATATTTAAGCTTTAAACAGACATATAATATTTAGTTAGAAGAAGGTAGTGGTGGTAGTAATAGTCATCAGGATCTTACTCATCCAAAATATTCCTTGCCAATAAAAAACCACCTATCACAATGAAATTTTCTTTATTGCTCAAGATAGCAAAAAACCAAACAATAATAGTTTTCTCCTCTCCAAGCCTCCTTTACTTCAAGAAATAGCAATCCTTCTAATCATTAAACACTAGTATATGAAAGCATAGGTACCTTTTTTTTTAAAAAAAGCTGAAATTTCACAATATATCCATGAATTACTCATGAATGTTTCCTTGGATTAAAAACTGGACAGGATAAGAGAAACTGAGCTGAGAATTAATCCAAACAGGAATTTCATAGATAGGCAGAAACCTCACTCAGGTCTCATGCCTGCATACTGGGAACTATTTCTCCTACACTGCCACAGAATTTCAGGTGTGGCTCTCACAAAACCTATTCTTGCACAGTTGAACATCATTTAAGATGTTTCTTAAATTTATCTAATCACTCAAACATCTTGCCGAAATGACACATAGGTATAAGAATTAAAAGCTTCAATTGGTGCAAAATTTAAATATATTTTGCTATAGAAACAGATGAAATAAATAAATAAAGCAAGATAAATAAGTTTGTTAACTAACACTTATTGTAATGCTTGTACCAGTTGCTAATTATTATTTGGACCTAATTCAGCTATGAAATAAAATCTAAATTACCTGGAATCTGGCTTCCTCAGAGATCACAGTCTCATTACAGCTACCTGATTATTAAAATTAGAGACAAAACCTTTTTAAGATGCCACACATAGGATGAAGGATCATTTGTTGGACATGTGAGAAAGGGCTTTCTTTGTGTTGCTGCCAAAGAGTAGAGCACTTTCCTTTGGGAGCTGTGATTAGTCCCCAATTGCTCTGCTTTAGGAAACAGTTTATTTTCAATTTAGACTCTTTTTTAATTAGAATGTTAAAATGTGGTTTTAAAATACCTTTTAGAGGTTTTTAAATGCTACTTTAATGAATATTATTGTTTTTAATGTTTTGTTGTGGAAGTGTTGCTCCAATGTATTGTTGTGGAAGTGTTGCTAAAATGTATTTGAATTCCTGTATACCATTTTGATTATTATCTGAAAGGCAATATAAAAATACTTTAAATAAAAGTAGTGCATGCTTACCATTTGGTTGTAGAGACTGAAGATGAAAGAGAAGAAAAAGCTATTCTAACTCATACATCCCCAATTCAGTTGAATATACAAAATAATAATAATAATAATTAAAGAGCTGGATACATAGTGTTTCCTGCATGCAAGGGCCATGATGACACAGTGGTTAGAATGCAGTATTGCAGGCTAAATCACTGCTCACTGCCAGTAGTTCCATTCTGAGCTGCTCAAGGTTGACTCAGCCTTCCATCCTTCTGAGGTTGGTAAAATGAGGAGTCAGATTGTTGGGGGCAATATGCTGACCCTGTAAACCACTTAGAGAGGGCTGTAAAGCACTGTGAAGCAGTATATAAATTGTTATGCATAGAAAAGGCGCCAAATTAACTTTTCTTCACATCTGAAGTTTTGAGACTTTTAAATAATTTCCATCCAATTTTGGGAGAAATTCATGTTTTATCAAAAAGTAACCTAAAGAAAATCTCTCTTTTCATGCGATTGTATGATGCACACAATTATGCAAGCAAGTTGGTAAAACACAGTACTCCTAAAAATGATGTTGGGTGCTATCATACCAATATTGGTCAAGGCTTTTTGCATGAACAATATAAATTCCTGATAATATCAAGCAGAAAAATATGCCAATGAACTAAAAGAACACAAACTTGTAACAGTGTTTGAGTATCTACATACAGAATTTGGGGAATGGATGTTGCATCATTTTCCTAGTGCATCAATCATAGAAACAAGGTGAATTTGGACGTTTAAACTCCAAGACTCAACTTTTGAAAGTTTTCCCCTCAATTAATGATGAATTTCACAGACGTTCAACTTTGATACTAGCTTGGAAAAGTGAGAGTAGACATTTCAATAGAAGTGTCCAATGTCAGGAATATCCATTGGGTATTCATTGGATATTCAGTAATCAAATCAGCCACATGGAAATTTCTCAGGGATTTTAGACCAATTAGAGTTTTTCTGGCACTGGAGTTTGTTTATTTATTTATTAAATCTGTTTGCATATTTAGAGATTTTGCCCCAGCAACACGTAGCGAGAACTTTCTTATACCTAGTTCAGGTGTAGAGCACATGCTTAAAGGAAAAGGTTCCAGATTCAGTTTCCAGTATTTCTAGGCAAACAACAACAATCCTTTCTGAAACACTGGAAAGCTACTGCTAATCAAAACTGATGATACTGAGCTAAGGGGACCAATAGTTTGATTTTCTATAAGACTGCTTTCTGAATTAACAAGGTTCTTTTGTAATAGATTTGACATTCTGCAAAAGGGACTGGTTATGCTCTTTCAAATGTCCTTGCTGGAGTTTATATTCTTACGCTTCTGCAAAGGCTCTGAAGCTAAAGACTAGTCTTTTGACAAGGTAAAGACCCAGAGGGAAGTCCAAAGGACTGGAAATAATATGCCAAAACATTCTCTTCCAAGTGTCCATTTCACTGAGATCCTGTGAATTTTGACAAGAGCAAAGCAATTCTCCATGGGGACAAGATGGAATAGGAGGAAAGAGATTTTTAAATTCCTTCTCTGCCCTACTAAAATAGATTTCAATAATATATAGACACACAAAAAATTTGAATAGGAAGTCTGAAGTGTTATTTTATTTAAAGGAGAATTTAAAGAATAAAATTAGTTAGTCTTAGCAGCCTGGCTAGAAAGGTAGATGACCATCCACCTTCATCAAAACCAGCCGTGCACTTACAAACACACACACAAACAAAATGGATGCAATAATTGGTTAATTGCATATGACCTTAATGTAATTCTGGCTTGCCAATGATACTAAATCAAGTCCTGATCTATTTTCTAGGAATTGTTTCAAATCTAAGTTGTTGCCTGTGGATACCCTTGAGATAATAACTGGTGCAGAATGCGGCCGTACGAGTCGTGATGGGGGTTTCCCGATACTCCCATGTAACACCTCTACTCCGCGAGCTGCATTGGCTTCCAGTTGCCCTTCGAGTGAGATTCAAGGTGCTGGTGATGACCTATAAAGCCCTAAATGGTGAGGGTCCGGGATATTTGAGGGAACACCTGCTGCCAGCATCAAGTTCCCTTCGTCCAGTGCACTCCCACAGGGAGGGTCTCCTCAGGGTGCCGCCGGTTAAAGACTGCCGGCGGGTAACACCCAGGGGTAGGGCCTTCTCAGTGGGTGCGCCTGCCCTGTGGAACCAGCTGCCTGCAGAGCTTAGGACTGCCCCCAACCTCCGTTCATTCCGCCGGGACCTGAAGACCTGGCTCTTCGAGCTCTCTGGCCCAGGCTGAGAATATTTTTAATTTTAATTTTAACTGGGTTTTAATTTTCTCAGTGTTCTATTTAATCTCTTTTAATTTGTTTTAACGTTGTATTGACTGTTTTTTAAATGCCCTGTAAACCGCCCTGAGTCCTTCGGGAAAGGGCGGTATATAAATCTAAATAAATAAATAAATAAATAAATAAATAAAATAAAATAAAAGACTTGCTTTGATGCCAACAGGCCGGACTTGAGGCAGCGATATCATGTGAGCCAATCCTCAGAGGTTATATATCACTTAGTTTCTTTTTAGGCTCTCCCATTTCCCACAGTTATCTAATGTATCACCTTAGAACTTCCAGGGCGGCTAACACCAGAAAGATGATTAAGAAATTGCAACAGTGAAAGAGAGATTATTTGCATTATTACCTCGAGCAGAGGCTGTGACAGGAACATTTATATCCTCCCCTCTTCTTTTAAAAATACACTTACTGATAGCTACTGAGGTGTCAAGGAGAAGCTGATAGAAAGAAATCAGGGAAACCAAATAAGCAGGCTTGTCACAAGCAGTAGTTGGGATAGCCAAGAATTTGGAAGGAATTTGGAAATGAAGTGGTAGAGACGGATAGGAAATCTGTTGTCTCTGGTGTGGTGTTGGATGCAGAAATCTCTAGGGATCATTTGCAGGAAAGAGGCCGGAATATTCAGCATTACAGCTCCACTGGTGAGATATTGAACAAATATAGCAGTGGAAAAGAAACAGGCAAATTACTAAAAATCCTATCTTGTTTTATTGTTCATTTTAATAGGCTGGTATTCTAGTAAAGTTTTTTTCTTTTTTCTTTTTTTTTAAAAGTAACATTTCATTTTTTTAAAAAAAAATCTAACATTAAAAAGATGTTTTAATGTTTCATAACGGAGAATGTCTCACAGGTCATGTTTTCCTAATTTAGTGGACTGTTGATGTATATGGTGGCAGCACTGAGCTAATCTTTTTTTATTATTGAAAAGTTTTATAAAAGTTACAAAAAAATCCCCAAAACCAACCCACCCCAAACACCCCCCTCTCCCTCCCCCACTTCCCAGAGCTGATTACAGGGTTACAAATATAATAATCATAATCTAACTAACATTAACCAACTATATAAATAACCAAGTTCATAATGTGCTTTAACTCCCCTTTAACATAAATACAAGCAAAATAAAAGGATACATAATAATAATAAAAAACATAAACAAATTAAAATCCAAATTATTAAACAATACAATATCCAACTTATTAAACCATACTAATACTAAAAATAGTAATAATACCATATACTTAAAACTAATAAAAATTCCACTATAATAAACTAAGCACTAAGCTAATCTTAACTGGCCTCAAAAATTAAGACCGCTTCGACCGAGTTAGGTCAGAAACCTTCAGAGCTGCAAAGTGAAAATTCAGCGAAATCATCTTAGCAATGACAAATTACTACTTTATTATTGCCAAGGAAATTAGATGGCCATGGACCTCAGGTCACTAAGAGTAAAAATCAACTTCTCTTACATTACATACGGGGGGAATTCTACAGTATTACTGTGGTGGCACAGAGCTTAAAGTGCAGTATTGCAGGCTAACTCTGCCACAGCCAAGAGTTCGATCCTGACGCGCTCAAGATTGACTCAGCCTTACATCTTTCCAAGGTCAGTAAAATGAGGACCCAGATTGTTGGGGGAAATATGCTGATTTTTGTAAACTGCTCAGAAAGTCCTATATAAATCTAAGTACTATTGCTATAACAAAACCCCACATTAAAAAAAATACATGTCAAAGGATCAGAGAAAAGAGATGGGCCATACAAACTGGTTAAAGTAAAGACAAACTTTATTTACAGTAGCATCTCTCTGCTATGATTCTCAACATGTGATTTTATTTTATCCTGGTTGCTGGCTTTTATGATGCCAATGCCCTTATATAATGCAATAGAAATAATGTATTAAAAATCCTTTTGTATGTAACCTCCATTATAAGATTCGGAAAAGATTAATCCTTGACATGAATCCACCAAGAATATACTTCCTATTAGCCAAGCACTGTACAGTTGCTGAAAAACAACCTTTAATTCAGAAGAACTATGGGCAGGTGCCACTGACAAAACCTTTACTCTAGAACAGCCAAAGTACCTTCACCAAAGAAAAGAGATTTTCAAGAGGGAGAAAAACAAAACAAAACACAGTAGCATCAAAAGTTGAAATGGTCAGGCAACATTGCAAGAAGTAATCAAATGGGTTTCTTTTTTCTCCAAATTCCCTACTGGTTTTGGACAAACTGGGATCTATTCAACCTGCCTGGTAAACAGCCTGTGGATAAACAATGCTGGGAAGAAATCAAGCACCATTCTTTTTTCTTTTTTGAACAATGTGTTCATTTAAGAGAAATAAAGAAAAAACTTACAGCACCAAGGAAGAATATATATATATATATATATGTGTGTGTGTGTGTGTGTGTGTGTGTGAGTGTGTGTGTGTGTGTATTCTAATTTAAGAAAAAATATATGATAAAAAGGCATAAATGGCCAGACATATAGAGAATACCAGTCAAAAATACAAACTTAAGCAAACAATCCACTTTTTTATATTTGCTTCAGACATAATATCTTGTACTATTTTTAATTTTGGGATAGATAGGGAAAGGGATATGCAAAAATTGGTGATGAAATATATTGCAGACTACTTTATAGCATGAAAAAAAATGCTTGATTTAGTAGGGTTGTGCAAATCCCCTTAAGAGCGGGCAGGATCTTTGAAGCTGCTCTGAGAAGCGCCTGGCTACCCTGCTTTTAATCAGCAGAGAAGAGCAAGTGCAACTCTCCATTATGGCCAACAAATGTGGGCAGAAGCATCCATTCACAAAATGAAATGTCTAATCTAGGCAACTTCACCATGGCTACATATTACTAATCAAAGAAGTACAGTGGAGTGTTCCACCTCCTTGGCACAAAGCACTTCATCAAGACCAAAAGCATCCCCTCCACAATTTGAAGTCTTGTACTGAGGTGAAATGAACTCATTTCATACAGACCAGCTATTGAGATAAGAAAGAAGGGGAAGTGACACAGATAAAACTCTCCATAATTCAAAGAAGGAAGGCTAAGCTAATGTTCTCCTTAATACTCATGCATGTATGAGGGAATGGGACAGGATTTTTTAAACTGTTTTACTATATGGTGGATCATTTAAATTTTTAAATATTGTAAGCTGCTTGGAGTAACCTATGTGTTTCTTAAAAGAAGGAGGAAGGAAAAAGGAGGAAGGAGAAAAGAAGGAGGAAGAACATCTCGCCATTGGACACCATCCACTTAAAATGTTTTCAGGGAAACTAAGTTTATACTGATAGTATTGTACAAAATGGCAATCACCCAGGCCATTATTGTGACCAAAATCCATTGACTTCACACTCCCAGAAATGAATGTTGAAAAACAACAGTTCTGATATCAAATATCAATGAACAGTAACATATGGATAAGAGGTAGTTCATGGTTAGAAACAGTGCAATTAAAAGAAGTGGAACATAGAAAATCTGAAAACAAACAGAAGAACAAGTCAACAGAAGCATACAGTGGAATGCAACCAATCTGTATGTTGAACAGTGAATTCAAAATAATCAAACAGAACTACGATTGTCAAATATTGAGCAAAAAAGATTCTAAATGAATGAAAACACTGTAAGATAAACATTGCCTCCTTGAAAACTACTCAAAAATATAAAATTTTGCATAATGAAAATGTGGCTGCCCAACCAATTATGACAAAACAATCAAAGAGACTAATAGGTTCACATAATATCTTGTAAAGGTAGTAATAATTAATCCGTATTATAAATTGAAGACAAACATCCAAACTAAAAATCAAATGTCAAAGTGCAAATTACACAAAAAAGTCACATCGATTGGTTACATTTTCTTAGGAAAATTAGGTAGTCAAATTTCATTGCAAGCAAAACATATAGGAGGATGAAATTAGAGCCTTAAATGATTATATAAAAGTAAATAAAGGGGAAATGCTAATAAATGTCTACAAGGAAAACGTTTTGAATGTGACAGAACCAAAGCTGCCATAATAAATTGTACAGAAACAACCATGAATGAAAATCTGGAAAGATAAATAACTGAAAGAAATTGAAAGCAAGATAAAGAATTTGTAATAGCTTCAGATTTGATTTGATTTGATCCAAAGAAGAAAACAAAGATATCTGCAGCACAAAAACAAGCACTAGCAACAAAGGCCACAAAAATGAAAATGAAGGGGGGGGAAAACCTGGAAGGAAAAACAAACGTAGATTATATAAGAAAAAATATGAGCTTGATTACTTAATAAACTACTGTAACACAACTGCCAGACAGATTATAAGGCAAGTCATGATAGCGTGCCACCAATAATACAGTGGAATTCATATAGAATTGTGAACTTAATGCCCAAATATTGGTTACATGCATAACATTGAAAATAGTGCTTCATATTGATCTTGTAAAAAGTTTGCTGAACTTGTCTAGAAAAAGTTTCTCACAGTTACTGGTTATTGTTTTTCATTTTGCTGTTACTGTCTGTTACGTTAGGATGTAGTCAGCTAGCTCTCTTTATAGTATATATTTAGTTTTTATATTTTTGTAATTAAAAGGTATTTAGTAAGATTATGCGTCGTGTTTTATTTCCTTCCTTCATGCACATCGTCTGAAGCACGGTCCTTCGCCCTCTACTAAGGTGATTTACACCTTGACATGTAGAACACCACACACTGGACATGGCAGTGCTTGAATAAAAGCAAGTTTTACTTATGGATGTGAGAATGGGAAATAATAGCCAAATAACCCAAAGGAAATTGGAAGGGACTTTGAAATATTAGAACATAATTAAAATTATTGAATAAGCTAGTGAAAGTTTTCCACATAATTATTGGAATTCTATCTAGGAGCTACAACCATAGAACTGCCAAAATAGCTGAAAATATAGAATTGCTCAATATTATTCAGCTTGCTGCCCCTCCAAAAAGCCCCAACTTTGGTTGGAACTATATATGTCTTCTGGAACTGTTTGGACTGATCCTAAACCATCAGCTAAACTGAAGAATATAGCTTAATAACATCTAATATAGCTAAATGGATGTTCTTTTTTATGGCATATAATTAGTCTGTTGAACTTAATGTTAGAGAGATTATGTTAAGCTAATAAATTAGTATGATTCAAAACAAGATCAGCTACTTATATAGATAAGAAAAAAATATTCAAAATTGCACTAGGACTGGTAGAAATTTATTTTCGTCTCCCATCACTGCTCCCATCAAACTGGATGAAACAAACACGTTAGTAAATCTCTGTGTAAATAGGAAAATGACAACTCCAAATGCATTATCCCAGTCTGAATATCCAACCAAAGAAATCTTATATAATTAAATTGCATTTAGCATCTGACCATTATTTTGTTTTCGAAAAGGAAAGATAAGATAATATTTATTGTTATTTTTTACTGTGGACACAATGGCACACATTCGCTCTCAAAGTGAAACACATACATGACACATACCTAAAACATACTATAAACAACATATGTATAGACCCATCTTGTATATATAATGGAAGGAGAAAGCCTGAGAGTTCACAAGATTAATGCCGATGGAATGAAACTATGGCTGAATCTGGATGTTCTGCTACGGATCCCACAAAGCCTCCTCCCAGAAGGTAACAAGGAAAACAGGTTGTGAAGAGGATGAGTAGTGTCCCAGATAATCTTACAGACCCTGCTCAAGAAACGCTTCTGTGCTATGACCTGGATGGGAGGGAGGGAACTGCCAATGATCTTTTCGGCCATCCTCACCACTCTCTGCACCGCCTTCCTGTCTGAAGCAGTGCTGCTTCCAAACCAGGCTGTGATGCTGTATGATAGGATGCTCTCAATCGTCCCCCTGTAGAAAGTGGTCAGGACAGGGGAAGGAAGATGAGCTTTTCTCATGCGACGCAGAAAGTGCAGGCGCTGCTGTGCCCGCTTCACCAGTTTCTCACTGTTGAGTGACCAAGTCAGCCTACTCGTTAGCTGCACACCCAGGAATTTGATGCTGGTAACCATACCATCCAAAATCTTTATATTTAATCAATACCATTCAGTTCTGGATCTGTTTATATCAGTGGAAAGTCAGACATACTTCCAAATGGGAGCATGTTTCAAATCAGGTGTTTATGATATTTGAACCAGAATATGTAAAAGCAGTAGATATTAATAGAAATACATACAGGGAGAATTGCCCTAAGAGAATCTTATAAGCAAGCAACTAATTTAAAATCTCACCTAGAAGCCCATGTAGGTTGGCTCATCTTATCATCTGCAATAACAGCACCTGAAATTTCTCTACCCAATTGTTATGGATAAAGTTTTGAACTATGAGGAATGATGGCTAAAATATCCAGAAGCCTAGGGGGGAAAAACCTATTATAATGTCACAGGAGAAATGCAAAAGATTTTCAACAAGGGAAGTGCAAAACTATGAAAGAAGAACTAATTGTGTTTAAACAGAAATTTTCACAGATGTTGGAAAAGCTTCCAAACTTCTAAATAATCAAAAATAAATGAAGTACATTATGGCATAGCAGTGTGTGTTACACCAGCATAGTTTGTTCAATCTGCTTGAAACTATTTCTTAAAAATTATAATACTTCATTATGCTGGAATATTATTCACTGAGTTATTATGATCTACAGTTATGTTCACCTCTGCTTTGAAACACAAATGTCAAGGTCACAAATAGACATATTCCTAAAAAATGGTCATCCATGGTTTGAAGTTAGAAGAAAGCCTGATTCTAACTATTTAAAAAAAATCCTCAAGATATCCTTGGAGGTATTTGTGTTTTGTTATCCTGTTTCCATGACAGCTCTTGGTCAATGTTTGGCCTCTTAAGGAGCTTTTCAAAATGATACCATAAACCTACAGATGCAATCCATTCTCCAAGAGAATTCTTAATTCAGCTTGAAATGACACTGAAAAGCATTGCTTACAGCTTTGGGCTTTTGTACAGCAGAAGCAGTTCCATATATGTCACAGTAGCTCTGAATTTTAAGGAACTGGACTCTCAAACCTTTACAGGCAAATAACAAGCTGCAAACCAGAGCATGTTCATGCTTCCTACTAACAAGGCAGGTAAGATATCTGGAAGGCATGCAAGACACTATCAATAAAATAAAGTTATTGCTCTACAAGTGAACTGCAGTAAATTTGTACTATGTGCTTGTTTAAACATTTGATGAAGTCTTTTTACCTATTTGCTTTTCTAAGCATAATGGAACCCAGTTTCACCTAACATGAGCCTTAGGCCCATTCTGAATGAGGCAAAAGTTGGAGCACTCTCAGGTGAATAACGATAAAAATAATCGAGCACAAACTATAGTGTAACTGTTTTTTTCACAAAATGGCTGGATTCAGACCTCATGGTAAGTTATAAGGAAGTATTTCTGGTTTGGGTGTCAGCTTAGAATCTGTGAATTCAGCCTTTATAGTCTGTAAATCATAATGAATTTAAATGCAGACATGGTAGTTTGTTTAACAAATCATAGTTAGAATAAACAACGATTTAATGGTATATATGAGCCCAACCAAAAAATGGAGGATTGGTGAAAAAGTCATCTTCATAATTCATACTGTAGATGAAGATCTTCCTGGACAATCAAAGACAACCAGTTGCTTTCACAGTTCAGGATTTTGTTGCTATTGGAAGTATTATTAACCATCTTTATCTCTTGGGAATTATGTGGAAATGTGTGAATTGAGATACGTTAGCTAATAATGTACCACCTCTTGATACTGCTGTTGTAATTTTATAGTACATTTGAAATTCTCTCCAGCTCTTTGCCTCCATGATTTTTTGAGGTGTTTCACATTCCCCTATTCCTCAAGTTAAAGGAACAAACAAGAAATGTGCCAGAAATGAGTCCACATTACAAGAGACATGACAATGACTTATAAGCAAAGTTCTTATACTTTTCTGCCTCATATTTTGGGGTACTTCACCCTCTTTCCCAAATTCTTCCCACTCCCAGTTCTGCATAGGTGTCTCTTTCTGCTTGATCCTGATGCATTCTCTAGTCTTCCTACTTCCTAAGAAATGTCTCTTTTCATTAATAGAAGATATTTTAGCCATTCAGCATGCAGAAAAGAACTTAGAAGAAAGAAACAGAAAAGGATCATGTAAAGATAAACTTGAGGCTCTTCAGGATTAAGGTCCTTAAACATGCATTGGTGGTCAAACAGCACAACAGCTTCTAAGGCAGCAATGCCCCCTTCTGTTTCAGCAAACCAGCAATGCCTCTTTCAAGGCAATTGCAATGCCTTGGTCCAGTTCTCATTGCATTCCAAAGAAAGGAGCAGAAAATTAATTGACCTAAAGCTATCAGTGACCAGCAGTCATAATGGAAATATATAGCCTCCATTATTGTCTCAATTATCATTTTCATACACAGTAATAATTGTGAGCTTCTTTCTAGGCCTAACTTGTCCAGAGGGTCTCTTCTTTTATTAAATGGGCAAGTTCCCAGGAAGAGCAATTATATTCTTCTCAGTTCTGATCTAGCCAAAATCATAAACAGCAAGCAAATAGGATGTGCTACTGCTTCATGGACAGGAAAATGTATTCAAATTTTGTCTTTTGCCTGTCTTTTCTGCATGATATTCTCAATCTGGAGCACTACCCAGATAAATTAGATCTTTGTTCTGCTCATCACAAGCTAGCGTGTCTAATATTTGGAAGTGTATTCATCTTCAGTACATCACATTGATGCAAATCCACTCTTTATGACATTTTAGGTAATGCCTTTGTTTCTACATTTAACATTATATGCTTACAAAGTAAAGAAAAGGGATAAAAGTATTATTGAGTGATGAACAATAGTGATGCAATGAGATGAGTGAGAGCTCATTTTGCAAAGTCTGGATATTTCTGATTGTTAAAAAAGCAAGACACATCCTGAAACCTATTTGTCTATTTCAGAAAGTTGCTTCAGATTTCCAACAGCTATGGATTAAGGCCACATGTTGTTCTTATTGTTATATTTGAAAACCAAAACATAAAGCCTGCTTAGCACTTTTGCAGAACCTATTGTGTACAAGAACATTTGCAAAGCTCTCCAAAGACTAGTAAAGTGACATTTAATGCATTCCCTTTAGTTCATTCGTCCTGTTCTTAAAGGATGGGAATCAGTTGGTGGTGACAGCTAAAAGATTTGCCAGAGGTGTGCCAAAGTTTTGTAATGTCTGCATGGAGCCTAGCAAGTGTCAGATACTTGAGAGCATCAGTACAAGATAACAAGTAAAATACTGGCTCTTGTATTTAAGGGCTCCAAAGGTAAGTCAACCAGTCAGCCAGCTTAGAATGTTTTCCATGCATTTTCCATGAAATGGCAGTGTTAAATTCTTTGGATCTCTCACTTTCACAAATACCTTGGCCTAGTGCAGGTACCATTTTTTACTTGAACACATATTTTTTCTCTAGGCACCCAAGCCAGACCTCACTAAATATAGTGTACTTCCAGAACTCCTGATCATTGGCCAAGCAAGACAAGCCTAATGGAATTTATAATCCATCCCAAAGGGGTAAGCATGATGGAGTTCGCTATGCATATATTCTTGTATCAGGTCTCGCTGCTAGAGCAAGAGTCTCCTATTTATCATGTCATAATTTTTCATTCCTTGATAAGGTCTTCTTTCATTCTGCCTCCTAATTGTTTTCATTACTGTTCTTTATGCTTATACAGACCTTTTCTTGTGCAAAGATAGCATTTGTCTTATCCACTCCATGTAATTAGAAGATCTATTTTGATTGTTTTCCAAAAATTCTCTTCCTTATTCAGAACTTTCCTCTGCCTCTGTCACTCTCTCCCTCATTCTCTCTGTCCTTTTGCCTGGTTCATCTCTTGTTAAACTCTGGTTCATCAACAATTTAAATGAATAAACATACACAGTGCTTTTTTTGTCATAGAATGCACCTGAACTCAGTTCCAGCATCTTTTTTTCGAAGGATTTCCCAAGTTTTAAAAGTAACGTTTGAAAATTTGATGTTTGGTCCACATGGACTTGAATTGCCCTGTCGAACATAGCAGGCCAATGGCAAAATCATTAAAATGGCGCATTGCGGGCTGCTTGTGTGTCGAGTCTGATGCATGCGTATTTTGTCCGCACAGGTTGTGATGGCGCTGCTTGGCTTGTGGCACTGCTCGGCTTGTGGCACTGCCCAGCTTGTGATTGGTCATGTGGTCGCACGCTGAGTGCTTACTGCGGGCGGAGACCATTATGTTTCATTACACAACTGACGTGTGTGGGTGTGTGTACAGTGATTGACAACATGCAAAAGGTAAATAATTTCTTTATTTTTAAAAATCGTTGGTGAATTGAAAATCTTTTTTTTTAATTGTTGGTGTAAAATTTACTATGAACATTTGCCTTAAATACAATAAATTAAATTTATGTTAAGAAATGAATATATAATTTTTTGAATAAAAGACTATCAAGATATGAGTTCTGGCACCTTTTTGCTTACAAAAAAAGCACTGGACATGCATAGGTGCTCACTACAAACTAGTGGGCACAACCTGAGAATTCAGCGTGATAAGAGCCCTGCAAACAAACCCCTAAAATTTAACCTCCAAGGACTCTCTAACTCAATTGTAATTTGAATTGCAATAAGTTTCTAAAAAGTCATGAAGAATCATATTAACTGTATTTAATTCATCTCATGTTAATTTAATTTTTCTTCTACCTCCCACTCCTCTACACTGTGACTTATGACACCCAACTCAAAGGCCAAATGAATCCTTCATTCCTGTCCACACCCAAGATGGTTGCATGTCTCTTATAAAAATATTAACTGTGTGGTAAATTTGCTAATTAGCCTTTTGAGCAAAAACATCAAATAGCAGCCATTCCAATTTAAACAGTCACATTCTCTACTCCCATTTAGCTAGGGGGGGGGAAAATTCCGTGGAAAGCAAATTCATAGAACACATAAACACGGATTTCCACAAGAATTAAAGCTGGCAGAAGTAGCTTCTTGATAATCTCCATTCTAGATGTCCCCGTGAAAAAGGGGGAGATTTCATTAAATATATAAATAAAAGTAATGATTAATTTCCTAGTTCTGAGCAACAGCATAAAATAGCTTCTTTTTTGCTAAGTATTTACATTTTGCTTCATTTCTACGATCATTGTATTAGCAGTCCTGTTACAATCTACATTCAGATTTCAGAAA